>NW_006160077.1:447906-450530 GCF_000334495.1 Tupaia belangeri chinensis | reverse complement strand
AGTGAGAAAGAGAGAGAAAAAGTGAGAAAAGAAGCTACCAGGTCTGGGACTCGAACCATGGTCAGCCATGTAGTACAGCGCCCTTAACCACCACACCACCTACAAGCCCCTCATTTTTTTTATTTTTATTTTCTTTTTGTTGCCAGAAGCCACTTGAATTCGCCAGAAAGACACAGAAAAAGAAAGAGAGAGACACAGAAAAAGAAAGAGAGAGAGAGGAGAAAACAACCCCAAGTGGGGAGTAGTTATACAGCAATTCCTTCTCCTCCATTTTTCCTTTCTGTCAGAATTCAGGGCATACATTGACACAAACAGTATACTTTTCAAACTGCCAGTCCAGGCCTTGAATTTAGTTGGTCATGTACAGTTTAATTTCCTCAATCACTAGGTAATACAGCTTAACCATGTGCAAATTAATTTAATGTTTTCTTGGTCTAGAGATAAAAGAATCCACCAGTTATAAACTCTGCCAACTTAGAGATTCCTACTGTGTCAACCTTGCAATAGCAGAACCAAATTATAGCAACTACACAATGCAAAACTGCTTGAGATCAATTTCTTCTTGAAATTAACAGAATCCCAAAAAGTGATATATGTATATTAATGCATTTCAATGTAGAATGTACTGCTTTCTATTCCTCTACAAAGTAATAGATGATCTTACTCTCAAACTAAAGAAATTCTAAAATTTCTTGTGCAATATAATTGATACAAATTTTTTGAGAGATAATTTTTGTACAGGCTGTGTGCATTGCTGGAGAGACAGAGGGGAACAAAGTAACATAAAGTAAAAATCTCCCTCCAGAGAGGATGGCCATAGCACAATCCTTTCTCTTTCATTATTCTCTCAAAATTTTGGGCATGCATGCAACATGACTGGCATAAGTTTTACATTGCTGGGTCCAGGACTTGAACCACCGTTGACTAAGTGGGAGTCATACACCATCTTCTGGTCCAAAAATTGGTACATAATTTTAATAAGAATATAATTTCACATAAAATACTTCTCAAAGTAATAAATTCATACACTAAAGTGGCAGGATACAAAAATACCTTACAAAAATCTATAGAATTTCTGTATACAAATAAGCAGACAGAGCCAGAACTGAAGAAAATAATCTCAATTACCATAGCCACAGAAAGTATAAGATACAAAGAAATATATCTAATTAAGGAAGTAAAAGACCTCTACAAGAAAAACTATGAAAATCTTAAAAATATATATAATTGAAAGTGATGCAAAAACATGGAAGGACATCCCACATTGCTGGATTGGGAGGATTAATATAATCTAAATGACAATTCTACCCAATTTAATCTACATATTTAATCAATCTCAATCAAATTATCAGAGACATTCTTCACATATCTAGACAAACAATCATAGGAATTAATCTGAAATAATAAAAGAACCCATATTGCCAAAACAATCCTATGCAAGAAGAGTGGAGTGGGCAGTATTTTATTTTCTGACCCCAAAATTTATTACAAACCTGTGATAATCAAAACAGCAGGGTATTGGCACAAAAAAAAGATATGATTATCAATTGAACAGATTAGAGACCCCAAAATAAACCCCATAACATACAGCCACCTGGCCTTTGACCTAAACCTAAGACCTCGAACTATAAAACTAGTGGGCAAAGCTGGAGAAAATCTGTAAGACAATGGGGTAAGCAAAGACTTATTAAGTAAGACCACTTCAACACAGGTAATAATTCCCAAAATAGACAGGTGGGATTACATAAGATTAAGGAGTTTCTGCATAGCAAAAGACACAGTAATTAGTGTGAATCAACAACACTCAGAATGGGAGAACATTTCTGTAAACTATGCCTCAGGTAAGAGACTGATAACCAGAATACACAGGGAACTCAAGCATCTTATCCAGAAGAAAATGATTAATCCAATTAAAAGGTGGGAAAGTGGGCTGAATGAACAACACTCTAAGGAAGACATATGAAAACCCAAAAAGCATATGAGAAAATGCTAAACAGATTCAGATCAAAAACACAATGAGATACCACCTAACCCCAGTCAGAATAGTGAAGACTAAAAGAAAAAAATAAATACTGGTGGAAGGGGAATTCTAAGATCTTACACTGATCGTGGGAATGCAAATTGGTCCAGTCACTATGGAGAACAATACGGAGGTTCCTCAAAGACCTTCAAAAAGGAATACCATACAACTCAGGAATTCCACTCCTAGGTATCTACCTAAAGGATAGGAAAATGCTCAATCAAAAAACTACTTGCACATCTGTGTTAATTGTGGCATTACTCACAATTGCTAGGACATAGAACCAACCCAAATGTACAAAAACAGATGAATGAGCTGAAAAGTGTGGTACATATACTCCATGGAATGTTATCCAGACATAAAAAAAAAAAAATAAGACTCTGGCTTTTGTTATAAAGTGGATGAATATGAAAGATTTATTCCTGAGTGAAGCAAGTCAGGCTATGAAAGAAAGACATTGTATGTCTCCATTTAACATATAGCCATCCTCTGCATTCTATGGTAGAGACTGAAAGACTGGAGGACATAATAGCATTAAAAACTGTTGGGGACACTGGTGAAAAAAGTGGAAGGAAAGTAGGAGATAGGGGAAGTGTAGGGCAGG
>NW_006160077.1:439705-447871 GCF_000334495.1 Tupaia belangeri chinensis | reverse complement strand
GGGAAGGACAATTTGGGGAAAAATAGAGGTAAGACATTTGTGGAACATAGAAATGATTTATCACCTGTTGATAATGATGTGTATAGTATTCTCCAATGGACTTGTCTGAGGTATATTTCATGCTGGGAAATTTCTCTTTAAAATCTAAATGATATATAGTGATTGAATTTATAAATAATAATAATAAATAAATAAACTTATACAGAAAAAAATAATGTAATTTCATAATTTATAAATAGAAATAAAAGTCTCAAACAAAATAGTCATGGTTAACTTTCAATAGGTGAAAAAAATAAATAAAACAAATTGAAATCAGATACGTTTTCAGCTGAGGTCATTAGAGACTACAGTGTTTGTGGATGGTGATAAGGGTGATAGTCACTTCCACTGCAGAAACACATTCTTTAATCTAACATCTCTGTCTTTTCTGCTCAAGTTACTCTCATCTTGATTGTATCAAAAACTCACTAAAATAATTCATATCTGTGATGTAACTATTTCTGATTCAAACCCTAAAAACCTGTCTGTAGTTTATCACATATTCTTTGCGTACTCTGTTAATATTTATAGGTCCATATCTTTGACTAATTGCCTTACTTATTTCTAGCTCACACAAATATCTCTATATTAACTTGAGGTCTCTATGCTGTAATGATAATAGCCCTACCTTAAAACAAACTGTTGTAATTCAAGAGAAACATTAATACTTCTCCCAAAATTAGAAAGGATCAAATTAGGAGCAAACAATAGATTTTATAAAAAAGAATATTTCAATGACTATAAGCCTACCATGGAGAACCTTCCTAAAACAGAGGACTCTTTCAAAGGTGACTTTTCATTTTGTGTTCTGTCACTGTTTTAGAAAGATCTGAATAAATATGTGGTATGATTTCAGAGTATTACCCAAAGAACGGGAAGGAACATTATTTAGATTGCTTATTACGTGAAGGTTATAACATTTAAATTGTATATAATGTGAAAGTTATAATATGAAGCTTCTACAATTATTCCAATCTGCTACTTCCGGCTAAGGTAGATATCAGCTAAACTGATGATCAGAATAATAATATCAGAGTGTCTAATAGAAGAGACTCTTTGGAAGAATGAAAACTGGGATTTGATCATAAGTTGTGAGTATACACACAGTTAATTATTAGCAGAGAATTCTAGAAGTCAACATGGAGAGGGCAGGAAATCCAACAAACCAAATCCATAAGTGTCATTATACGGGCAGGAATGGCAGAGACACAGCCATGAATAGCAGAGAAGGGTGGGACTTAGTATCTGCATGTACCTCATGCTGTCTCTTACTGCACTTAAAACAGATTTAGCATTAACCAAGGTATGTGTTCACATTGTTTCCCTTCCTGAAGAAACCAACCCTCATCCCCCAAGATAGAGCAACATTAAATCAACAGTAAACTATAATGTTCTCTATTGATTTCTTTTAGCTCAGTATAAGCTATGAAGAAGGATTTGAAACCTTGATTCATCTTTAATCATCTGAGATCAGTTTCTTGCTCCATAGCCTTCTCATGGCATTTTTCACTTCTGCGTTCCTCAGAGTATAAATCAGAGGGTTAAGTAAAGGTGTTCCAATTGTATAAAACACAGCTATCGTCTTATCCACAGGGAAAGTGATTGCAGGACGTGTGTATATAAATATGCAAGGTCCAAAGAACAAGATGACCACGATGATATGGGAGATGCAAGTGGACAAAGCTTTTCTCCTTCCTTCAGCACTGTGGTTTCTCAGAGAATGCAAGATGATAACATAGGAGAACATCAGTATGACAAAACTCAGTGTACAAATAGCCCCACTATTAGAAACCAACAGTAGGTTTATCACATATGTGTCTGCACACACAAGTTTCAACAGTGGCTGCAAGTCACAGAAATAGTGATCAATTACATTGGGACCACAGAATGGCAAACTCAAGGCAAGGAAAATCTGAGTTAAAGAATGCACACAAGACCCCACCCAGGCCACGACCACCAATCCACTGCAGACCCGGTGGTTCATAATGGTTGTGTAGTGCAGTGGCTTACAGATGGCAACGTAGCGGTCAACAGCCATGAGAATAAGAATGAAGATCTCCAGGCAGCCAAAGAAATGAGCTGTAAATACTTGGATTATGCACTCACTGAAAGAAATAGTTGTCTTCTTCAAAAGGGAATCCACAATAATTCTAGGGGCTATGGAAGTAGAGAGGCAGGGATCAGATAAGGATAAGTAGAAAAGGAAGAAGTACATGGGACTCCCAAGTGCATGGCTGGTCTTGATAGTAGTGAGAATAAGCAAGTTACCCACCAAGGTGCCTAAATAGAAAAGTAAAAAAGTGACAAACACTATTTTCTTCTTGACAGGATCCTGTGTCAACCCAAGCAGAATGAACTCGGTCACATTATTATTCAGGTACATGGTTTTGTGAATGAGGAAACAGTGAGTGTGAAACAGATTATCTGCAAAATATAAAGGAATTAATTTATGATTTGCTATGTGATGCATTGGAATATCTTAAACACAATTAAATATTCTTTACGAGGAATATTCTGCCTATAGTTTCTAAATATGTCATTTCAACTCGTGTTTTATTTAACGACCACTTCATAGGATTATGAGTCTCAGATGTGCTTATGGAATATAATATCTTCTAAGACATTCTGTAAACCCTAGCCCTTGTTAACTTTGGCATGCTTATGATTAGTTGTGTCAATTCAATTAATAAAAAGTTTAAAAGGTATAGATCTATTTATTCATTTCTTCTTTTCTTCATACTCAGTAAACCTCAGTGCCCATGTTTTGCATGGTACTGTCTAAACATTTAGAATATATTTGACTGCTCTTGTTATTTTATGATATAAATGTAAAGTTAAACCTACTTCCACCCCATAGAGAATGTCTCACTTATCTATATTTATTTATAGTATATATCCATTATACATAACCATATAGATAGATGTTAGTGATCAATACACAATTTAATTCATTCGTGTACACAATTTCTCCCAGATTTTCTAGCTCCACAGAGGAAGGAAAACATTCATATCCTCTAAATAATCCACTACTTCATTGAAGTACACTTATGATATTTATTACTTGATATAAACTAATGAACAGAGGAACAGAACTTAATGTTCTTTGAAAACTGGCACATGTTGAACAACTCCATTTCTAATTTTTTTCTGCTAATTTATTAAAGGCATCCTGTAGAGGATTTAGAGCCTAGAGATGAGATATACTATGATTAAAACATTCATGTTTTCATGATTCAAGTTTTTTTAACTTAAATATCTTATAACTGGGTAGTTGGAAAGCATATTGCCAGGCAGTTGTCCTAAGAGCAGAACATAGCATAATAGCTGTATACTTTTTGTTATTCAGGCATCTGAAAATCTCACATTCTTGGATAAGAACAGAGATTCATAAGAGAGAGAGAGATTCATAGAGAGATAATTTTAGAAAAAATGAACAGTAGATTTCTTTATTCAATTTATTTTTTCTGTTGAAAATGTCAATAATCATAAAACTTTGAAATATCACCTTTTAATTAAAATCTAATTTCTTTAAAAAGGAAAGAAATATTATATCAAGATTTTATTTTTAAAAACAAAAGTGTTTTTTCTAGATCATTTTTGCAAAAATGACATTGAAAGCGATGTATATGCATGTAAAGATATAAACTGAAATGTAGATTATTCAACTATAACCAGAAAGACATAAGGGAACTGAGCTGGTATCTTAATCATTATAATAACCACCCCAGGCCTGATGAATCAGAAACTAGGGGACGCACCCAACCAAGTGCATACTAACAAGTTCTCTGGGTGAGCCTGATGCGTACTTGTTTGAAAATCACTGGTTTAAAGGATAACTAGTTCTCAGGGCTGGCAAGTGGTGTGGTGGTTAAGGTGCTGGAATTTCACGTGACTGACTGCGGTTCAAGTCCCAGACCTGACAACTTGCTTTCTCACTTTCCCTCTGTCTCTCTGTCTTTCTCTGGTCAACTTAAAAAAATAATAATAACAAATCGAATTAAATAAATAATCTCAAAAAAAAAAAAAAAGAAGAAGAAGAAGAACTAATCGAAGTTGACAATGTAGTAGGTGTGCCAGCTGGTTGGTGTTGTGGTTGACTATTGCACCACAAATGGACAACTGCAGGGCTAGAGTTCCATAACCTGGGGGACTGAAAAATACACTGGGAGCATGCATGTGCTCACTGCAAATCAGAGAAAGAAATGAAGAAGAGAATGCAGCATGGGCATCACCCCTGGGGGTTCTTTCTCACTTCCTCTCTCTGCCACCTTAAGGCAAACAAAAGAAGAAAAAAAAGAAAGAAAAGAGGAAGAGGGAAAGGGAAGGAAGGAAGGAAGGAAGGAAGGAAGAAAAAGAAAGAAAGAAAGAAAGAAAGAAAGAAAGAAAGAAAGAAAGAAAGAAAGAAAGAAAGAAAGAAAGAAAGGAAGAAAGAGAAAGAGAGAGAAGGGCAGAGAAAAAAGGCAGGAGAAAGAAAAAGGGGAAGAGAAAGAAAATGTAGTAGACTTTGTAGGCACAAAAATGTGAAAGTCTTTTTCACATCTATTAGTTCGGATTTTGGCACTCCTTTGAGTGTATAACTTTTGGTCTATATATTCACAATCCCAGTACCCTATTCATTTATAAAACAAATTTATTTACTTTATACATTTGAACACTTGTTTTAAAGAGAAATATAAAATAAAAAATATATTATTTAATTAAAGATAATAATTTAGGTTCTTATCAAAATTTTTATCAATATTTTAATCAACAGCCAATAGCCATCTTTCTTCCTGGATTCCTCTTCATTCCTAGCTAACCAATTTTACAAGTTTAAGACTTAATTATGCAGAAATCTCCTCTAAGTGCCTTCAGTGATTGCCTTGTGATAAAAGAAATTATCCGTGAAATTCTCTAAGTGCATTTCTTGTCTTTTCTTATATTACTCTGTATAATTACTTAGATACAGCTGTACATGGGCTTTTTAAATCTTCATTCCTTTAGTAAGAATGTCAGAAATCTGTACTCTTGGGATATTATTCCCCACTATACCAAACACAATATCGTGTATGATATAGGTACTTAATGTTTTCAAATCAAACATTCTCCCATACAATGCAATAACATGAAACACAATAATATGATTCTGATTACTCCAGTGCTCTTCTGATTGAAAAACCCATTTGCATCATGCATTAATTTATTGGGGCTTTCTGTCTATTATGTGTGATAGATCAACAACTATGTACGTCATTTGAAAAGACAAAAAATAAGAAGAGAATAAGTATACTCATTACACTTTTTTAATCATTACATGCTGTATTCTTGTACTAACACAGTCACATCATGTCCCCCCAAAAAAGAAATATGAATAATTATTGTTTAATAATTAATTAAATTAAATATCAATTTAAAAATGTGAAAATAAAAAAGATGAAAAAAAATTAACATCCTGGGAGCTAATTTTTTTAAAAAATTAGTGAATCAGCGCCACAACCTGGGGTAGAAGATGTTATACAGTGAGACCAGCAGGTGGAGTAATGGCTACGTTGCTGGACTCCGATGTAGTCGACTATGGTTGGATTCCCGGACCTGGTGACTTAAACTCACGCTGGGCACGTGTGCGTGCGTGCCCAAGATCCCAAGAGGATAATGGAGGACAAGGGATTGCAGTGTGGCTATCCACCTTTGGGATTATTTCTCGCTTTCTGCCTCTCTGTCTCTCTCTGTCTCTCTCTGTCTTTCTGTCACACACATACACCCTATAGCAAAAACCTCTCCAGAAAAAAAGGAAGAAGGTGTTGTACTGTACACAGCTCACACTGCCTGAAAAGACAGTGGGACTCTGACACCCACAAAATGATTATCTTATGAATTTGGTGTTGATGTTATTTTTAACATGAATCCTTGGCCCTTAAGGGATACAAAGAGGAAAGCCTGCACATTTTTCATATCCTGTGCTACTCACACAGTTTAGTAGATGTGTATATGAATGACCATATGACAATTTTTTTTCCAGAAGAGTGTTTAGGCCTTTCATTAGGAATAACATGGGAGGCTGATCTAAAAAAATCTAACAAAAAAGTGGGTTATGATGGTCAGGGGACAAAATAACACCAGTAATATAGCACATCACTGAATAACTACTGTACTTATCACAACTTTTCAAACAAGATTAGCCAACTTTAAAATAGATACATTGGGGACCAGCAGTTGGTGTAATGGCAATGTTGCTGGACTCCCATGTAGTCAACCACGGTTCAAGCCCCGGACCCAGTGGCTTAAATTCATGTCGAGTGTGTGTACATGTGTACCCAAGATCCCAAGAGGAGAATGGAGGAGAAGGGATGGCAGCATGGCTATCCCCCCTGGGAGATGATTTCTCACTTTCTGTCTCTCTGTCTTTCTGGCAAGTACATGCACCCTATAGCAAAAACCTCTCAAAAAAAAATAATAGATACATTAGTCAAAATACTAGGAAACAGATAATGTGTGATGGTGGTGATAATGGAGAAGTCCTGGAAGAAAAGCAATCAGGAAAGGTGGGGCATACGGAAGGGCAAATGCAGTGTTGGGTGGCTCCTTCATGCTTCTATGTTGTATTGCAGAGTCTAAAGTGAGAAATATGCTTTCCTTAAGAACTCTCTTAAACTACTCAACGCTTCCTGAATCTTTTACACTAGACTTTTATTTTTATAAGAATTCCCCTTCTCATTTATTTCTTTGCAGAATTTACCATTATCTGTATAAACAAAGAGAGGTTTGCCCAAGCTGCTTTATTGCTCCCAAATCCCAATTATACACTGTTGTAATGAACACACCCTCAGCTCTTCACTCTGTTGTAACTGAATCCCCTAATTCCTGTTTTCTGGTCAAGGGATACTGGAAAATAAATAGATCAGTGACCAAAAGTTTGTCATAAAATTCAATACTTATTACCTATGCTTCCTCTACCCAGTAGTCCCAAATATCATAAAATTAATATTTAATTATTCATTTTTCCTAATCTTCTTGGACAGAAAACAAGAACATTCTGGAGAAGAGAGTGTAAAAGACCCATGAAAGAAGGGTGAAGAGGGATGAAAAATGAAGAGGGAAGATTTAACCCTAATATTCATACCAATGTATCTATGAGATATATATAATACATACATACACACACACACACACACACACACACACACACATTATTATTCATCTTTAATATATAGTATAGTGTCCTTATTGTCATGCATACACTTGGAACATTCATGATGAATACTAGTCAACTTTTCAAACTCAGTATCATATGTCTGTTATCTACAAATTATATATGTAATATATGTTTTTGTTAATATTTGAAATCCTGTCTTCAGGCTTGTTTTCCTTTCCTTTCCTTTCCTTTTTTCCTCCCTCCCTTCCTTCCTTATTTCCTTCCTTCCACCCTTTCTTTCTTTTTTCTTTCTTTCTTTTTTTAGTGCCAGAAGTGGGTGTGTACATATGAGAGAGAAAGGTAAAGTTCCAAAGTGCCCCTTTAGGGTACCTGGTCATGGCACAATCCATTTTCCTCCACTTTTCTATCCTGTGAGTATCTTGGGCAAATGTGTGCATGCCCATAAAGTTTGTCAAGTCTCTGGTGCCAGGGTTCAAACCATGGTGGGCCATAAGGGATTCACCTTCTTTTTGCACAGTACTTAATCACTGTTGTATGGGGTTTTTGATTACAAATTATTTTTTTATGATACTATTGTGTCTTTTAAAAAGTCGATACATTTTTGCATACATTGTGACTTTTCTGATGACCCAATATTTAAGAATTGTGTAAGAAATAATTATTCTATGTTGTAATATGAAATAGTCTATTCAAATCAACTCTCACAGACTTAAACACTGACATTCTCCAGAAGCTATGTCAGGGTACTATTCTCTATTAACCTTTGCTCTAACTTTTCATCATGCATAATTTTCTCTAATTTTATAGTATTCACAACTCTTAGTGAGGAATAATCTTGTCCATACACCTCACAAAAGAATTAGACATTTCTACACTCTGCCATCTCAACACACTAATCAGCTATTCATGATCCTCTCCTCTTATCCCATAACCCATCCCTCCTATACTGTCTCTAGTATCTTCAGTTGCTCTCCCTGCTATTATATGTTACACTC
>NW_006160077.1:429046-439674 GCF_000334495.1 Tupaia belangeri chinensis | reverse complement strand
TTCTTAATACTTTTGTATGGAACATTGAGACAAATCATTCTTTTTTCCTTGTAGAGTTTCTGAAAGGATAAACCCAGACTCCTGCTTATAATCTTATCAGGAACAGAGAGAGCCTGATAAAAATTGGAGGAAGCATAGCCAACATATGAGCAGAAGAAATTGGTTCCAATAATAAAATTTTAAGTGTAGAATTCATCCACTTTCAAACTATTTTGCTATGTCTTATTTTATTTCCTTTGTATTATTGTTTTGGACTTTTATTTCAATGATAAAATAAATACTGTAAACTTACTACTCTTTCCAATAACTAAATTGTTATAAAAAACAAGGTTTGGACCAGTTCAGTTGAGCAACAGTAATATTCTGCTCCAGAGAAGTCAGATCCCACATGGCAGCTACAGTTGCAATATCAGGCCTGGGCAGCCTGAAAATGTGCCAGGTACAAATGCCCAAGATCTGATGAGTTGGGGGATTTAAGGGAGAGAATTGGGGCATGACCAGACCTTGTAGAGAATGCTCATCTCTCTATTCTGATGTGCAGGAGGGTACACTGTATAAGGAATAAAGAAAAAAATTAAAATAAGTATATTTGTAATCCTTTCTCTCTCCTGTACCCTGCCTCATCTTAAAAGTAACCTATATTCTTACTTCTTAACATTTCTTATAAATAAAATATATTTACTATACGTGTGTGTGTATTAGTTTTACCTGATTTTGAAGTTTAAAAATATTCAGCATACTTTGGAACCAGCAGATGGTGTAATGGTCACATCACTGGACTCCCACGTAGAAAACCTCAGTTGAAGTCCTGAACCCGGTGGCTTAAAAGTTACCCTGGACCCATATGTGTGCATGCCGAAAATCCTGAGAAGACAATGGAGGAAAAGGAATTGTAACATGGCTATCATCCCTAGGAGGTGATGTCTCTCTTTCTATCTCTGTTTCTTTCTGTGTCTCTTTAACTCTCTTTCACTCTTCTTTCAGTGAGTGCATGCATCCTATAACAAATCTTTTTCAAAAAATAAACAGAAAACCTCAATAAGATTATATACACCTTTTCATGCCATGTCAAATGTCAAATGGTTCTCTAGGGTGGAATTTATTGGGATCATGAGCTATAGTGAGGCGATGACAATGGAATATTCTATAGATCAGTCTGACTTACAGATTTCTGGGAATGCCGACCCTTGCTTCTAATTCATGTAGCAGAGAAGGAAAACATCCAGTCCCTGAGGTATATGGCAAGCCATGGTCAATATCTCCTTCCAATATAGTATCTTAGTCTCCAAGGCTGATGCAGTGCTTTAATTATTCAGAATGTTTGTTGTCAAAAATCTCTCTCACACTAATGGGTATCATTTATCAATTCCCTAGGGATAACTTCTGGCAGCCAATAGCATCTTGGAAAAAAGCTTTAGAGCTAAATCCTATTATTTAGTCACAGCAAATGGCTCCTAAGAGCAGGTCCCAATTCCCTCAATTAGTTGAAGTTTCCCTGGATTCATTACATCTGTCACCTTCATAGTATAATATTTTTGTTTCCAGTGCCCTGCCCAATCCAGAACTATTACTGATTCCTCTTTATTTCCTCCCATTCATCAGTTCATGTTAGTTTTCTGTCTTTGCTTAGAGCATCTTCCTGAAGTCACTCGTTTCTCCTTCCTGTCACTCAGAATCTGGCCTGGACACAACTCTAGCTCCATCTTTACTTAAGACCTGCATGGCACTTAGGAGATCCCATTGTTTATACACAGCACCTACAGGCACCTTCTTAATGTGCAGACAATTTATTATTATGATTATTATTTGTACATTAAATTCCTGTACATCATTTAGTTTGTGAAGAGACTTTACCCAGCATGATTTACACTTCAGTCCAGTTCAGTTGAGACTATTGTATACATCATCATCAACAGATAATAAACCTTATCGGTGTCCCACAAGTGTCTTACCTCACCAGTTTTTTCCTAAATTTCCTTTCCTATGCTCTTCCCTTCCAACACTCTCTTTCCACTTTGTCTATAGTGTCCATTACAAGTTTTAATACTTTCATGGTCTCCAGTCTTTCAGTTTCTGCAATAGAGTGCAGACAGTCAGTATATGTTAAGTGGAGACATGCAATGTTTCTCTTTCATAGCCTGACTTGCTTCACTAAGGAACATATTATCCATATTCATCCACTTTCTATCAAATTCCAGGGCCTTGTTGTTTTTAATGACTGCATAGCAAGCATTCCATGGAGTATATGTGCCACAATTTTTCAATCCATTCATCAGTTTGTGGACATTTGGGTTGGTTCCATGTCTTAGCAATCATGATTAATGCTGCAATAAAAATAGTTGTGTAAGCGCTTTTCCAACTGAGTACTCTCCTGTTTTTTGGATAGATACCCAAGAGTGGAATTGCTTGATCATATAGCAGTTCTATTTGTAAGTCTTTGAGGAACCTCCAAATCATTCTCCACAGTGGCTGGACCAATTTATATTCTCTTCAACCATTCAGGAGTGTTCTCCTTTCACCACATCCCCTCCAGCACTTATCATTATTATTATTATTATTTTAATCTTCATCAGTCTGACTAGGATTAGGTGTTATCTCATTGAGGTTTTGGTCTACATCTCTTTCAATGAGGGATGTTGAGCATTTTTTCATATGCTTTTTGGCTGTTAATATGTTTCCTTAGAGAGTTGCTTATTCAGCTCATTTTCCCATCTTTTAATTGGGTTAATCGTTTTCTTCTGAGTAAGCTGCTTGAGTTCCCTGTGTATTCTAGTTATCAGTCTGTTATCTGAGGCACGGTTAACAAAAATTCTCTCCCATTCCGAGGGTTGTTGATTCACACTAATTATGGTGTTCTTTGTTGTGCAGAAATTCCTTAATCTGATGTAATTCCACCTGTCTATTTTGGGATTATTGCCTATGCTTTGGGAGGAGGGGGGTCTTCCTTAAGAAGTCTTTGCCTACCCCAATATCTCCCAGAGTTTCCCCAATGTTTTCCATCAGTAGTTTTATAATTTGTGGTTTAGATCTTTGATCCATTTTGAGTTGATTTTTTGTTAATGGTGATATATTCATCTTTCTGCAGGTGGATACCCAAGAAATACAAAGAACCCCAATTGTAATCAATTCAAGAAGATCCTCTCCATGCGTCAATTACAGCTAGATTGACCAAAATGACAGACAAAGACAAGATACTAAGATTGTCAAGAGAGAAACGACAAATCAATTACAAAGGCTATCCCATCAGAATATCACCAGACCTCTCATCGGAAATAATACAAGCAAGAAAAAATGGGGAAATATATTTAAAGTGTTAAATGAAAAACAATTTCAACCAAAAATACTATACTCAGCAAGATTACCCTTCATACTGTAAAAGAAAATAAAAACGTTCTCAGATGAACAAAATCTGATAGAATTGACCAACTCCAGACCAGCTCTTCAAGAAATTCTGAAAGGGATACTATACCAAGAATACTAAACAGAGATAGACAGCAATAAGAGAACAAAAACAACGAGGAATATGGTCAACTTAATGATAGGGACAAGTCTGAAAATATTGATAATAACATTGAATGTCAATGGATTAAATTCTCCAATCAAGGAACATAGACTGGCTGAATGGATTAAAAATCAGGAACCTTCCATGTGCTATCTACAAGAAACCCATCTCAAGGATAAAGATATACATAGACTAAAAGTAAAGGGCTGGAAAGAAGTATTCCATGCAAATGGAAACCAATAAAGAGTGGGAGTCGCTACAGTGACTTAGGACAAAATAGGCTTTAAGACAAAAACCATAAGAAAAAGACATAGAAGGGCATTATATAGTAGTAAAAGGACTAATTCACCAAAAAGATATAATGGTTATAAATAGCTATGCACTGAATTCAGGAGCACCTAAATATGTAAAAAAAAAAAAAAAAAAAAAAAAAAAAAAAAAAAAAAAAAAAAAAAAAAAAAAAAAAAAAAAAAAGCTCACATAAAAAAAAAAAATAATTGTTGGAGATCTCAACACAACATTATCTCCTTTAGACAGGTCAATGAGACAAAAAATAAGCAAAGAGACTCAGAACCTAAATGATACCATAAAACAGATGGTATCTATAAAACTTTCCACCCCAAAAAACACTAAATATACATTTTTCTCAGCCCCACATGGTACATTTGCAAAGACTGATCACATGATAGGACACAAAACCAGCCATAGAAACTATATCCAGCGTTTTCTTCTACAATGATGGGATTAAACTAGACATTAATTTCAGGAAAAGTCCTTGAAAATGTACAAATACATGGAAACTAAATAACCTACTTCTGAATGAGTCCATGATTGCTGCAGAGATTAAGATAGAAATCAAAAGATTCATGGAAACTAATGATAATGAAGAAACAAGTTTCCATAGTCTATGGGATATGGTGAAAGCAGTCATAAGAGAGAAGTTCATTAGTGTGCACAAGAAAAAGATGAAAAGGTGGCAAAAGGACAACCTAACATCATGCCTCAGGTAATTGGAAAAAGAACAACAAAAAAGCATCCAAACGATGCCAGGAGAAAAGAAATAATAAAGCTTCAAGCAGAAATAAATGAAATAAAAAATAACTATATAGAAAATGAATGAAAGCAAAACTGGTTCTTTGAAAAGATAAACAAGACTGACACACCATTAGCCAGACTAATTAAGAAGAAGAGAGAAAGGAACCAGATAAGTCAAATTTGCAATGAATCAGGCAACATTACAAAACATAGCAGAAATGCAAAACATCATTAGAGGATACTATGAGTGACTCTATGCCAACAAAGATGAAAACCTGGATGAAATGAACAAACTCTTGGATAAATATAACCTACCAAGATTGACTGAGGAGGACACAGAAAGCCTGAATAGACCTATAACAAGCAATGAGATTGAATCAGTATTAAATAACTTTTCAACAAAGAAAAGTCCAGGTCCTGATGTCTTCACTGCTGAATTTTACAAAACTTTTAAAGAAGAGGTCACTCCATCCTACTCACACTGTTAAGAGAGCGCCAAAAGGAAGGAACCCTTCCAAACTCATTCTGTGAAGCCTCCATTATCCTCATTCCCAAAATGGATAAGGATATGACAAAAAAGGAAAACTACAGCTCTATATCTCTGATGAATATAGATGCAAAATTCTCAACAAGATACTTGCTAACTGTATTCAACAGCATATAAAAAAGGTTATTGGGACCAGCAGTTAGAGTAATGGCTATGTCGCTGGACTCCCATGTAGTCGACCACGGTTTGCGTCCCTGACCTGGTGGCTTAAAACTCATGCCAGGCGTGTGTGCATACATGCTCAAGATCCTCAGAGGAGAATGGAGGAGAAGGGATTGTGGCATGACCATCCCCCCTGGGGGGTGATTTCTTGCTTTCTGTCTCTCTGTCTCTCTCTGTCTGTCTGGCGAGCCCACGTGCCCTATAGCAAAAAAATCCTCTCCTCCCCCCCCAAAAAAAATGTTATTCATCACGACCAGGTAGGCATTATTCCAGGCATGCAATGGTAACTCAACATATGCAAAGCTATAAATGTAATACACCTTATTAACAGAAAGAAAGATAAACACATGATCATTTCAGTTGATGGGGAAAAAGCATTCGAAAGAATACAGCATGCCTTTATGATCGAGACTCTCAGTAAAATTGACATAGAAGGACAATTTCTCAGCATAATAAAAGCCATTTATGAAAAATCTACAGCTAGCATTATACTGAATGAGGAAAAACTGAAAGTTTTTTCACTAAAAATGGGTACAAGACAAGGCTGTCCACTTTCTCTGTTCCTATTCAATATAGTACTGGAAGTTCTAGCCAATGCGATCAGACAAGAGAAGGAAATAAAAGACATTCAGACAGGAAAAGAAGAGCTAAACTTATCTCTCTTCACAGATGACATGATTGTATACATAGAAGATGTCACCTACAAGAAGACTGGAGTAGGTGGCATCTCGCTTCCTAACCCCAAAATATATTACAAAGCTATGATCATCAAAACACCATAGTATTGGTACAAAAATAGACATGAGGACCAATGGAACAAAGTAGAGACTCCAGAAATAAACTCCAAAACATACAGCCAACTCATCTTTGACAAAAGGCACCAGTCAAACCAGTGGGAAAAGAAAAAACTCTTTAGAAAATGGTGTTGAAAAAACTGGTTATCCACCTGCAGAAGGACATTTTTTTCCCAAATTTGAGTATCCTGTTGAAAACTTATATAGGAATGCTCTAAAGTTTAGCTTCAGTCTTCCTATTCACCCCAAACAAGGCTCAGATTTCAAGATGGAAAGGCTGAAGAGCTGCTCGCCCATGTCACTGTCATTTGTGACAACCCTGCTCTTTCAGGACATGAATGCATGGGTCACTGTCATGTTCAATCAATATAATGGCAAAATTCCAAATTAGTCAAGGAAACTATATTTACTATTAATGTCTGAATATGTGCTTTCAAATATTGGTTGCTATTATAAGTGCAAATTGCAAAGAATATCTTATTATATGTTTCCTTTCATTTTTTAATTTGTTTTTTTTTAAGAGTTTTTTGCTATAGGATGTGTGCACTCACCAGAAATACAGAGAGAAACAGAGAGACAGAAAGTGAGAAATCACCCCCCAGGGGGGATAGACATGTCACAATCCCTTCTCCTCCATTCTCCTCTCAGGATCTTGGGCCTGCACGCACACGTGCCCAGCGTGAGTTTAAACAACCAGGTCTGAGACTCGCACCGTGGTAGACTACATGGGAGTCCAGCAACATAGCCATTACACCAACTGCTGGCCCCTATAAGTTTCTTTTCCAGATTTTTTATATCAAAGATTTTTAAATGAAACTCTTTTTATTTGATAATATCTTATTAACGTTTAATATTTGTATATTTGGAGGGGTATAATATGGTTTCAAAACACTTAGTGCATAATAATAAGATCCAGGTTATTACCATATCCATTATCTTCAATGACGAGTATTATATAATGTTGTGTAAATTAAGGTGGTCATGCGGTAGAACCCTTCAGTAAATTCCCTTCACTGCTGCAGTCAGAGCATTGTTATCAGTGGTTCTGAGAGACTACACCCAGAGGAAGGTTAATGGGAGAGAAGAATCTCCCTGAAGAAGTGTGTTTCCATAACATGGAGTAGAACTGCATCAGCGAAGAGACTGATTCTGCCCAAAAGGAAGACCCAAAGCTACCACAGGCTTGAGTGAGGACATGATCAGCATTTTGCAGACCTGCAAGAGGGTTGTCATTTACATCAGGTATGTGTATTTATTATAGCAGTGTGTTTTTTTTTTTTTTCTTTCACTTCTTTTTTTTCCCTTAGTTGCCAGAGAGTGCATGCCCTAGCCAGAGAAAGAGAGATAAAAGGCACCCCATGATGGAGCATGGTCATGTAGTAAACCTTTTTGTTCCATTTCTTTCCATTTAAGATTTTGGGTAGGGAACCAGCAGATAGCATAATGGCTATGTCGCTGGACTCCCACATAGTCGACCGCAGTTCGTGTCCTGGACCCAGTAGCTTAAAACTCACGCCGGGCACGTGTGCGTGTGTGCCCAAGATCCCGAGAGGAGAATGGAGGAGAAGGAATTGTGATGTGACCATCCCCCTTGGGGGTGATTTCTCGCTTTCTGTCTCTATGTCTCTCTCTGTCTGGCTGGTGAGCGCACGCGCCCTATAGTGAAAATCTCTCCAAAAAAAGAAAAAGATTTTGGGCAGACAGGCCCCAAGGTTGGCCATATGGGATCTACTACCAAAGCACAGCACTACAGAGTGGGCCATATTACAACAGTGTTTGAAAGATGTCTGTGAAGGGTGTGATAAACAAGTAAGTATATTGTAAAAATTGCCCCCATATGAAAATAAAGTATCTTGTGAATAAGACTCACTTTCTAACCTATACAAACCTACCATAGATATAGGAGGCAGTCATGAGAGTATAAGCAGCTCTGGAACCTCCAAAAGTAATTGTGGAAATGGATAATGCAGTGTGATCAAAATCTGATACAAGTTTTTAAATATTTTTCTGCCAGTTGTGAAACAATTTTTTTTTTTTTAATAAGAGACCCACTCTTCTACTCCCACACCACATAGTCATTTGCTATTTACCCATGTTAAAAGGGTAGGCAAGTGACCTATGTCTGACAAATCAGAGAACTGTATCTTCCTGACAAAAGTGATTATTTTGGGGAGGAGTACCTTACTCATATAAAAGGAAATCTTTACTTTTCCTGGAACATCTGAACAAAATAATCCCTTCTTTCCTGATACTTTATGTCATACTAGTCTGGAGGCTCAGGATACATTTAGGATGCAAGACACTGGTGTTACTCCTTAGTTGGTTATACTTACCTGTCTTTCTAGCTTCTGATGCAAACATCTGACTCAGCATGGAGATAGTGGGTGGGTGAGAGATCTCTGAAGTCCCTCAGACTCTATGACTGGTTGTCCTCCTCTCAGATCTATATAGCCATTATTCACCTAACTATTTGGAGTGACTGGTGTCAAAATTATTCCAGTACTAACTATGCCAACTGAAGTGACACTCTAGTGATGATTTTCTCTAGGATTCTGAAGTTATTTTTCTGTTATGTACAAGAAGCTTCACAGTTTAATAAGACAGGAATAGGAGAACTGATCATGGCTCACTTCACCCTATCAATCACAGAAGACCTTGTAGGAGCTATGTAAGATCTTCCATGGGGTCATTTTGGGATTTCTTTCTCTACATTGACCCAAGTGTAGGTTTTTTTTCAGACTTCTATTTCTTTCCCGCCCGCTCTACGCTTTAAGTGATTCTCCTTCTTTCTTCTTTACTCTTTTTAATGTGAATATCTTCCCAATTCACTTTGAATTTTCACAAACTTTTACCTATAAAACTGATTCTTTACATGAGTGAAAACACGTATTTCTAAAATGGGAGGAAAGTACAATTTTTTAAAAATGAAAACTAACTCTTTTACAAATTATTAATTATTATTAATACAAATTATTAATTCTTACATATAAGATGTCAAAATAAATTTTTAAAAAAGTTTATTTCTTAAGAATGAGAGAAAGAGAGAGAGAGAATCCTTAACAAGATCTCATACCAGAATCCCTTCCTCCACCATTCTCCAACTCTCTGCTGCTTTTCCCAGCAAGCCGGGATAAAGGGTGCAGACCTTGCTTATACTGGCCAACCAGGGAACCAAACCCAGAATCTTCCATTTAGATCCAACTTCCCTTTAACAGTGTATTACCAGTGCATCACTCAAAGTGAAATATTGACTAGACAAACTAGAGGAGGAATTACAAAGTGTGTCCACCATCACTCTATGCCTGCCATAGTCTAAACAAGTATGTCCCCCAAAAGTTTATGTTGAAATCTTTACCCAAAAGTAATATGATAGATATCTTTAGAAAAATGTTTAAGAGGGGCCAGCAGGTGGCATGATTGTTGGAGTTCTGGATTCCCACATGACCTACCACAGTGTGAGTCTCAAAACCAGTGATTTGAAAATCACACCAGGTGTGTGCACTTGCATGACCAAAATTCTGAGAGGAGAATGAAGGTAAAAGAATTGTGGTGTGGACATCCCCCCTACGGGGTGATTTCTCACTCTCTCCTCTCTCTGTCTCTATCTCTCTCTAGCAAGCACATACATCTAACGGCAAAAATCTAAAATAAATAAATAAATGGACAGCTCAGAGAGATGTCTGTTCCTTCAAACCTGTGAGGTTACTTCAGGCTGTGGACCAAAATGGTTCCTTCAGTAAACCCAAGTGAGCTGACACGCTGACATGGACTTCATAACCTCTGTAACTTTGAGAAATAATTATCTGTTTGTTTTTAAACTACCCTGTTTTTTGTTGTATCAGCCCAAATAGACTAATAAAATGACTGTTTCATATAAAAGAAAATGATAAAGATAGGTATTCCCATAATTAGATAAAGGATAGAAAATATGGTTAGAGTATGAGGTGGAGAGTGGTTAAAGAGAATAATTTTGTGGAAAGCCTTGTAGAGCTGTCCCTGCCCCTCGCCTCAAACTCAGATTTTGTGTATGTGTATGTGTGTGTATACGTGTGTGTGTTTGTGGTGGGGGTAGGAGGAACAGGTGCACATGCATCTGTGTGGTTAATGGAGGGGACTTTCCTGACATCAAAACATCTCTTCCTCAGGGGACCTGTCAAGTAGACATTGAACGACTGTGCTGCACTAAATACTATGTAGTCCTCCTTTCTCCTTCCCTTAACTTCAACCCCACCCATTGAAAATTTATTTGTCTGCTCTCTTACTTCGGAGATAGGTTTTGAACATTAGTTCTCCATTTTGCCAGGTCACTGATTTCCTGAATAAGTTACCTCTGTCCCCACTAACACTTGACTCTCAGGAATTGGTTTTTGAGGAACAAGCAGCCAAAGGTGAATTGGGTTACCTGCTCGGACCTGCACCGGTCTTGTATACCTCACATTGGTGCAGGGGACCGATATCAGAAAAACCTAGCCTGGAAGAAACACTGGCTGGCTTCCTGGTGGTGTCCAGTGAGGGTTGCTAGATGACATCACTGTCCATTAACAGTGTTCCTACTGCGATGACATTCCTCAGGGCCAAAGGTGCATGG
>NW_006160077.1:423634-429019 GCF_000334495.1 Tupaia belangeri chinensis | reverse complement strand
GGAGTCATCTGAGGTCTTTTAGAGATTTAAGGGTCACTTGGAATCCTAAGACATTTCAAAGGTAACCACTAGTGGTCTGAGAGCTGAGGAAGGAGTCACCAATGAGAATAAGGAATAGATACGTTCTCCTTACATCAAGGATATTACAACTAGGGACCAGCAGATGGCATAGCAGTTGTGTCACTGAAATCTCCCATGGGCAGCCATGGTTTCAGTCCAGGACCTGGCAGCTTAAAATTCATGCAGGTCTAAAACAAACAATTAAACAAAAAACTCAACCTAGGCATGTGTACGTGAAGGCCTAGAGGAGAAAGGAGGAAAAGGGACTGTGACCTGGACCCCCCCCCCAGGGGATTATTTCTCACTTTTTATCTCTGTCTTTCTCTGTCTCTCCCAGCAAGTGCATATAGCAAAAATCTCTAACAAAAAAAAAGTGAAAATACAACTTAAAGCATTCCAATATGAAACAAAAAGTTCAAGGTAGAGAAGTATTGTATTGGATGCGGTTTAATTCATTAATATTTCCAATATATCTGAATTTTAAGAGTTGTTTTGTTTTGTTTTGTTTTGTTTTAGACAAGAGAAGTGTTTCACTGTGTTCCCCAACAAGACCTGGAACTCCTGATCTGCTTGACTCAGCATCCTGAGGAGTTGGGGTTACAAACATACATCACCACTCCCAGCCTTGAATTTTTTAAATAATTATTTATTTACTTTTATTCATCATAATTATTTTTAATTTTTATACATTCAAACACCGTATATCTTTACAGCTTATGAGATGAATTTTCCGGCATGAATACAGTATATGTTAGTCCAGTTAAAGACATTATTATACACGCTATCATCAACTGCACATTTTCTATTTCTATGTCCCTTAAATGCTTTGCTTCATTCTTTTTCACCTTGATTCATTTTTAAATTTGAGTTTTTAGGTACTATTAGAAGCAAGAAACATCTTCTTTCATCAACTCTGGTATCTAAATAATCATGTCAGCTGGGGAAGCTAAGCTAGTCTAGAATGATAAAGGAATATCCTGAAACTTTGTTTCTTCCTGCGAATCCTCACATAATCAAAATGGATTCCTAAATATAAGGAAGACAAATCACATCTCCACCTGGAAAATAGACAACTCTTTTATTTCAGTTTTTCTCTTTCTTCATACCTAACCTTGTTCTATGTTCTGCATATTGCAGCTACCAGTCCCTCTCACGGCTTCCTGCCTCTGATGTGTGAAGAACAATGTGAAATACTCAAGAGGACAGCAGGCTGGCTGATGCTGCCTTTCACATCTTCCCTCCCTCACCTTTTATTGAATTTTGAAGGGTTTTTTACTGTGGGTCTGATTGTCATTGAATTTTCCAGCTTTTATCAGAATTTGTAGGTCCATCAATGTAGATATCCCCAGTGATTCAGGTTCAGGTAGAATCCCAGAATAGTGTCTTCCAGGAGAAGACATCTGAAGAAAAAATTGCTTGTGTATGCTTATACACAATAATTCTGTCATTAGTACATTTTTTTCTGAAGAAATATGTGTACAGGAAGCAAAATTACAATGTGAGGATGGGCATATTTGGATAGAATTCAAGTAAAGTCATCATGCATGACTCAAAGTGATTATGAGCTTTAAGCAATCATAGTCTAATGAAGTCCTCTCAGAATAGGTATTTGCTTATGTATTTGTGTATATATAAAACATTGCACATGATATACATACATATATACATTTTAATTGCACATACACATACATGAAAGGACATCAAAATTTGTGAGAAAATGGGGATAAAGTTAAAGTTTATTTAGTTATAATTTTTTTTTGAAATTTATGCAAAATTTTTTCCATGTACCTGTTAAACATCCCTCTTTTATGTATTTGTAACTACAAATGCCTTGACCATTTACTTCTTGATGAGAATATTTTCTATTCAGTCCATGAAACAAAAACTACATTGTCAAGAAAAAAACTACATTGTCAAGAAATCCTTAAGTATCATATACCCACTAAAGTCTTGCTTTGCCACACCATAATTTTTTCATGGCATGTTTAACTTCTTCATTCCTCAGTGTATAGATCAGGGGGTTGAGCAGGGGTGTCCCAATTGTATAAAACACAGCCACCATCTTGTCTATTGGAAAGGTGGTTGGTGGGCGTGTATATATAAATATACAAGGACCAAAAAATATGACAACCACAATAAAGTGGGAGGTGCATGTGGATAGAGCTTTTCGCCTTCCTTCTGCACTGTGGTTTCTCAGAGAGTATAAAATGACAATGTAGGAGATAAACAGGATTATGAAACTCACCATGCATATGGCTCCACTATTAGACACTACTAGCAAATTTATCACGTAAGTGTCCATGCAGGCAAGTTTCAACAAGGGCTGTAAATCACAGAAATAGTGGTCAATCACATTGGGGCCACAGAAAGGCAATCTTAAAGCAAGAAAAATCTGTGCTGAAGAATGGATACAAGACCCCACCCAGGCCAGAATCACCAACACACTGCAGACATGCCGGCGCATGATGACTGTATATCTCAGCGGCTTACAAATAGCTACATAACGATCAAAGGCCATGAGGATGAGCACAAAGATCTCCATGCACCCAAAGAAATGGGCTGCAAAGACCTGAGTCATGCACTCATTGTACGAAATGGTCTTTTTATGAGAAAGGGAATCCACAATCAATCTAGGGGCTGTAGTTGTAGAGAAGCAAGCATCAGCAAAGGACAAGTAGAATAGGAAAAAGTACATGGGACTCCCAAGAGTCTGACTTCTCTTAATAGTCACCACGATGAGAAAGTTCCCCAACAGAGTCACAAGGTAAAGAATCAAGAAGATCACAAATATTGCTTTCTGCTTTCCAACATCCTGTGTCAACCCAAACAGAATAAATTCAGTCACACTGTTATTCACCACCATATTAGTAGCTGTGAATAGGATGTAATTGATGACTGCTTAACCTGCAAGTAGAAAAAAAAAAACAAAAACATGACATTTCATGGAGATCGGTGTGCTGATCTCTGAATTCCATGTTTCAGTTCCATGGTCTGATTTGGGGGTGAACCAGAAGCCCCTATGAATCTTTGTAAATCTACAGATACTCGGATGTCTCCAAGATATATCTGTAGACTTAAAAACTCACTGGGTGGGTAAAAGCTGTTGCATTTTGTGAATAAATAAGAGTCCTTCATAAATTTTTATTCTTATTTAGACTGGGAACTGTAGAATATGTTCTTCCCTTAAATGCTTGCAAAATCAGCATTTACATATAAAAAGTGGAGTGTAAAAATCTTGCCCCACCTTATTCTGAATTTTTAAATTTGAGAAGATTTACACCCACCTATACCCATGTACTATGCATTTTATCTCTGTGCTTTACATTTTGAAAAACACTATTCCAGTAAAATTAAGCACTGATGTCGTTTGAAAATACTTCCTGAAAAAATACTTGCCAATTTAGTTCACTCATTTTTGTGTCCATCATCCCTGACTCTTTAGTATCTTGGATTAAATGTGTTTTTCAAAAAATCTAGTTGACAATCTTTTGCTTTTATCTCTGGTGTTCAAGATGTCAACTTACTGAGACTCATGGTTTAACAAAAATCTAGATAATACCTTGAGGTTGGCATAATTGAAGGAAACCATTCTGTAACCTGTTTTCTGTACTCTTGGGCTCATCTTACTAAAATGTTAAGCTTCAATGTCTTCAAATTTGTTCCAATAGGTAAGTTAGTAATATATCTATAATCTATGTAGCATTTTTATTCCTATATGTCTCTCTTTACCCTGAATTCCTCAGGATAATTCCTCTAAAGTACTACTTTTAAAATTTTCATTTACAATATACAGTTTTTTAATTTTTAAAAAAATCTAATGTCCTTGTTCATAGGATATAGAGTTTATATATTGAAATCATCAATGGAAAAAGAAATGTAATACACTGTAATGACATATGTGATTCAATGTAATGTAAACAAGATTATTATAATAATAAATAAAATTTAAATAGAAATCATCATGTAATGGCACTCCATATGCTAACTTTGACTTAAAATTGTTAATATAACTATTCTTCTATTATATTTTCTGCAGTTCAATTACTAATTAATGGTGTAATAAATTTCTATGAGGCTTTTATTTATTTACTATGTTCACATTGAGACATTTATTTGGCTTTCAGTATTTAAACTTATAAACAACAACTTCACATACAACTCTAGAATAATTTTTCAAGTACAATATTCTTACCCAAATACTAGAGATTGTAAGTGTTATTGAAAACTATTAAAATTATTTTAATATTTTGTATCCTTTTATTAACTATATACTTTTTACAAAATCATTTGTGACCATGATAAAATATTCACAGTAAACAGAGAATGTATGAAAAAAATTAAAATCATCCTCCAAATCATTTAACTCTTTCATTCTACGCTAGAAATTACTACTTTTAATTTCTTTTCATTAAATTTTTTTTTTTTTCTCTTCAGAGAAAAAGTGAGAAATCAATCCTTAAGGAGAGATGGTCATGCAGCAATCCCTTCTCCTCCATTCTCCTCTCAGGAGTTTGGGCATGTCTGCATTTTGTGCCTGGAATGGTTTTTAGTCTGCTGGGTCTGGTACTCAAATCCTAGAGCCAGTCCTGTAGAATCCAGTGCTTTAGCCTCAAAACTACCTGCGGACCCTATTTTTAATTTCTTCTATGATCTTCCAGAAACATTAAAAAGTATATTTGCATATGTGTTTATTTCTAGATTCTTTGAATACATTCAAGAATTGTTAATGTTTCAATGTTGATGATTTTGCAAAAATGTTGAAGCACATGGAAAAAAACACTTATCTGTGACGTTATCTCTTTATCTTCCCAGATTAATATGAATAACATTATATTTTACTATATTGATAGAGTTGAGATCACTAATCATTTAAGATTATTTATCATTGTTAGTGCAATAGAGAAACCATCTGTGGTGAGAATAATATAATTTCTAAAGGATAGATTTTACAGTAAATAATTCAATATTTTGTAGCTAAATGATGATAATCCCATTCTCATGGAACTATTTGACCTAGAATTGAAAGAGTATGCACATTGATCACTCAGTAGTCTGAAACCAGTCTGCGGGCTGCCCCACTGCCCACTAGTGGTCTGGCATTTAACAAGTCCCTTGAGTTTCACATAAACATAAGTAACAAAGTAAGACATTTCAACCTGCAAAGGTATATAGATGTAGCTATGCACTATATCCAATTACACTGGTGGCTTTTATTATGATTATTGTTACAGGTGTTCCAAGAGCTTATTTCCAGTTTTCAAAGCTATTAATTCACTTTCAACATGAGTTAATAGTTTTGAAAAATGGACTATGAAGCTTAGGGAA
>NW_006160077.1:396949-423615 GCF_000334495.1 Tupaia belangeri chinensis | reverse complement strand
GGAAATATATCTGTTGAAAATGATGTGTACCATAATGTTTTTCATTTGCTTGACATACACATATTGACATACAATACATGTATACTTTGAAAAGCCATACTGTATGTGGTAAAAACAAACAGTGATTAAGTGTAAATAAATATAGACATAAAAATCACTAATTCAAAGATTATAAACCTGTAATACAGTTGCACAACTGTTTTAAAACCTTAAGTGCCTTTGCTGAATGGCTGAAATTCTATCAGCACTGTGGATTGTACTAGTATTTTCATGGTGATCAGATGTTCGTGATGACAAGTACAGATATCTTCAACAAATATAATATAATAAAACCAAAAGTATGGGACATCTTGAATATAGAAACCCAATGATGAGAAAAAAATAAAAATAAAAATAGATCTTTGCTTGTAAAGAATGTTTGGAACCTGGAGATATAAAAATCAGAGAAGTGAAGGCATTTGTGATGAGAGAAATCTAGCCAACTTAGAATAGAAATTAGAAAGAAAATGCTTTACTGGGCAAATAGAGGGAACATCAATGTGAAAATTCCAGTTATCCAGACTCCAAAGTCAGGGAAAACTTAGAAAAATAAGTCTTTTTAGCTAAGGTCTATATGAAAGCTAAGTTATAAACTTTTGGAGGTGTAAAAATGTGAGAACAGTCCCCCATGAAGATATGGGCTGGCCATATGGAGTGTGGTACAGGTCAAGGTGACTAGATCCCACATGGCCGACTGCAAAGTTGAAGTCCCAGACCCAGCAACCTGGTAAATATGCCAGGTGCATACATGTGTGCTCCTGAAATTTAGAGAGGGAAATGGAGAAGGAATTTCAACATGGCCATTTCACCTGGGTGGAGGGAGGCTTCTTTTATCTTTCTCTCTCTCTCTCACACTTAGAGCAAAAATAAATAAATTAAAAAACATTTTAAAACATAAGCATCACTTATTTATTTGTCACGTACGTACTGCAAAACTCACGAAGAGTTGTTTAATTCTTTTAGGCTTTTTCCCTTAAGTAATACAATTCAACTTTGAGCTTATTTGTCATGAAGAGGATACCTCCTTTAAGATGCCAGAGTCCCTCTGAAGAAATCCACTTTCCCATTTTCTGCAGTTAGAAACTCAGTGGATGGCATGCAAGTGGATTTTGTGTCCCCAACAAAACAAAGTCTGGCCCTCTAGGCATCCCAAATATGATTCATCAACAGGTCAAACTTCTTGTCTTCTTATTCAGAATAGGATCAGAAGGACTCACTTCATCTATTCTCTTGGGGGAGGGGTGGTAGTAAAATGTGGAAAATAGTAAAATTAAACTTTTTTTTTTAGCTTTATCAGGATCTTTTTTTAAATTTCCCATAGGATCATTTTTATATTTATAACACACAAAACATTTTCTTTTTCACAATATTTAGTACTTATTAAAATGTAAACAAATTCTTCTGCACAGTTTAGTAGAATAAGTGTAATCTTTCATTTTGGGTGACATTTCCATATGACTTTTTATTATGAGAATTATTAGCTCACACGTATCAGAAATTGAGGCTGAGATTACATAAATATCAATATCACAAATGGCAATTGTAGATTCCTTTAAATGGATCCTCATAGGCCTTTAGATGCCTATTCTTTGTCTGCAAACAAGGACAAAGGGCACCAATTTAGGTGGTCACTCTTCAACTTATTTTTCCATAGTTCCCTTCTTCTTGGCTATTTTCTATAACTTGAAAAGGGAAAGCGGGTATTCACAATACTCTGATTTATTAAGCATAATAAAATTATTCCTGTCGTTTTCGTCTGCCATGGTTCAAATACTCACCATAGCATTCAAAGCCCCTAATTCATCATCTTGATTTGTACGTCTCATCTCAGTGCTTCTGCATATCCCTGCTCCAGTCACACAAGATGCTTTCTACCCTCATATGTGAGTGAGCCTAGACCATCTCATTCTCTGAATTGTCTATTTCTCACAGTGCTGTAGCCTCCACTCTTCATTTCTATCTGTGGACATAGTGCCCAGTAAAATAGCATCTCCTCGGCAGGGTCCTTTCCCTATTCAAAAAAAAGAAATCTCCCTAACACCCTCCCAGAGTCCCACTGTTAAAATGTGCCCATGTATGTGTATTTATTGAACCATGTAATCCCTAAGTACATCTATGTTCTTATTTTTGCTCCAACGGCTTCTGTTAATTTCATTTTATAACATCTTGGAAGGCAAATTGACTGTTCTGTTTTGGGCACTTCAGGTTTAGCTGGGAGATGAAATTTAGCAGAGAAAAGTCAGAGAAGATATGGGGCCAGAACCTAAGGTTTCGTGCTCCAAGGCAATCTCTCTAACACTCCACCCTACAGTGCCATGCAAAGTATCAAACTTCGACCATTTTGGTGGAACCAGCATAAAGCTGGCAGCCATTAACAGCTGACCAAGGAAATCCTGACATGTCCATGAGAAATCCTATCACATGGATGCAGTCTTCAACATTGTACACATATATCTAAAAAATAGTAGTGAGGATGTGTTTAAAGGATAGTGAATAATGGAAGACATTGACTCAAAAGGGAAAAAAAATGCCAAGTACAGACAGAGAAAGAAGAATCAGGAGATGAGTGCAAGGGTGATAGATGGACCACGGTATGGGAAAGGAGTACTTTGTCCTAGAGCTTCAGTAGATTTCAGCTTCTCTCTTCTGTAGCTCATATTATCCCTTACCCCATCTCCATAAAAAAAAAAATGTAAAAAGCAGATTGTTAACAAAATGATGACCAGCATATCAACAGTATCAGGACAAACAATATCATCAGTGTCTGCATAATCAGTGTGCATTTCTAACCTTAAACATTGCCCAAAAGAAGTCTGCAAGTATGGGACACTGTATCTCTGCCCTCTTCACTCTATCCCTTTCTTCAGGTCAGAATTGTACCTGAAACCACATCAAGCAGAGGCCAGTGTAAGCTGGGAACTTCTGAAATATTGGAAAATTTTCATCGCAGGAAGAAACATGTCCTTGGAATTTTAGGTAGCTCAGGAGACAGAACTAGATGGTGGTAACTGCCCTATAAATGGTAGCAGATGAGAGGATAAAGGAAATGGTTCGGTAAGACTTGAAAACTTACCTCTTTTCTTGAATAAAAGGAATTATGTCCAAAAGAGAGTTTAGAATTTTCTCTCTTTTCAATTCCAATTTACTTTGGAGACGAACCACGTGCAATGCATCTACCGCCTGTAAAATTTGCCCTAGGTTTTGTCCAGTCTTGGTTTCTGTTACAGGAGCAGTGGAGAAAACAGATACTACAGAGAGAACCAACATTTTTATAAGATCTAAATTAGATTCTACTTAGGGCCTGAAACACTGGCAGAAAGGTCACTTTGCATTTAAAACTTTCCAGAATAGAAAGAAAATCTCTTTACTAGTCTGTGAAGAGCCATCTCTATTAACCCAAAACATTCTCTGATAGAACATGTGAATTAAGCATTTGTGTATTCTACATTAAATATTTATGGAGCTTTTATGAAAGTTCATAAATGCTTAACCTCCAGAGGAACAAAGATCACACCTTTTCTTACTCAACCCTGAAGGATTTGTTCAATGAGCTACTTAGTGCAGTTAATTTAGGACCATAGCAAATGATGGGGCTAATTAATCCCAGATGAAGATGTTAAGTGCATATTTTGTATTCAGAGCCCACTTCTCCTCATCCATCCTAAGGGATAACTGTCACTTCAGTTACCAAGTGTTCCACCCAAGTACACTCAATGTGCATTGAAGTATAGATTACAAAAAGTTGCCAAATAACTTTCTCCTTTAAACCAGATCTTTTTGAATAGCAGGCAAAGCTCTGAATTCAGGTGAAAATTCAGGTAGATAATGACGTAGCCCTATAATTTGTGTATCTGTGACTTGACAAGTTTCCTACTCCAAGACTCTGTTAAATGTAATAACAATAACAATGACAAGTTAGTAGTGAATACTGATAAAATACATTACAATATATACAATTACAGGGACCAGCTTTTGGCATAATGGGTATGTTGCTGGATTCCCATGTAGTCCACCACGATTGGACTCCTAGATCTGGTGGCTTAAACTCATGCCGGGCGCGTGTGCGTGCATGCCCAAGATCCCAAGAGGAGAATGGAGGAGAAGGGATTGCATCGTGGCCATCCCCCTCTGGGAGGTGATTTCTCGCTTTCTGTCTCTCTGTCTCTCTCTGTCTTTTTGGCAAACGTACACGCCCTACAGCAAAAACCTCAAAAAAAAAATTATATACACAGTTACAGTAAAAACTACCAATAACAATTTCTATAATTTCTAATACATTTTATAATCAGTAAAGTAGTAGAGAAAGTTTAAAGAGACAGAAAATGGAATGAAAAATGTTTTTACATCTTGTTATTGTTTTTAAATAAAGTTTATTTCTTTCATGAGAGAGAAATAGAAGGATAGGCAGTTGTCCTCAACAAGGGCCTCATACCAAAACTCACCTCTAGCCTCAGCCAGAATCATGTGAACATATACATAGTTAGCATGTACAGGAAGAAACTGGGACAGGAACCCAGGATCTTCCCAACTGACTTCAACATTGTGGAGTGCTGTGTTACCAGTGTGTCACCATGGATGGCCTTCATTGCTTTATTTTTTTCCATTGCATTCTTTTTTTTTTTTCAGTGACATCTTTAAATTAATTAATTAATTATTACATTTTCCCACAAAAATTTACATATCAAAAAATTTGTTTCTCATACTCCATAGTTCTTGACAGTTAATAAACAACTTTCATAATACTGAATTTTAAAGATAATGTTCAAAATATTTCTTATAATTATACGAAATTTTGCTTGTGTCTCTATAACAACAGAAACAGTATGGCTTTAAATATTTTTGAGAAAATATTTACATGTCAACTACTCAAATTGTTGAAAAGCAAATGCCTAGCATACTAGTCATACATAAAACTAAGTTCAGCCCTGTCTACCAAGAATTCTGTGATCTACCATCTGGAGACAAAGATCTGTCTCTTTTTCTTCCTTCAATGTCTTTCTCAAGATAGTCCTCTAGTGTGCTTTCTCTTTTGCAGTCTCTACTGATTACAATGCTGGGATGGAAAAGTCCAGGTTATTTTATGTTATAAATTTTTTATATATCTTCTCTAATCCTCTCTGCCATGCAGAGCAATTCATGGGGCCAGGTCATCTTTCTAAGAGCTTCAGTTGGCTTACTTGAGATTCACCTTAGTTCTATAGTTTTCTGATTGATCTTCAGAGATGACATACCAGTCAAAGCCCTGTCCAACAGTGACTATTTCCAATTTCTGATTCAATGCAACAAGCATTATTGAACTTATGCAAACAACCCTTCTGCCACAAAATAAGAATACTCCCAAATATTTCCAATTCAAGAGCAGTCAGGAAAGAAGAAAAATTTATATTTCCACTTAAAGAAACAAACAAGAAAAATATTTTAACAAATTGCCGAACCTATCAACAACTCAAAAGAAAGTAAAGTGTTTAAATTGGGAAAACAAAACATAGTAAAAAAAAAAATCAGTAATGGTTTATTCGAAAGCCATAAAATTCTATTTCACAAATTCAGACTTATGTTCAAACTCTCTTATGATAAATATGCAGTGTTGCCGTGGTCCTATCTTTTCATTTAAATCCTGGAAGTTAGCATTCAACATTGTTATTGATATTTCTTGTCCCTAGCATTAAATTGGTCATTTTCTTTTTTTTTTTCTTTTTCTTTTTGAAGAGGTTTTTGCTATAGGGCGCATGCGCTCACCAGACAAACAGAGAGAGACAGAGAGACAGAAAGCGAGAAATCACCCCCCAGAAGGGATGGCCACGCCACAATCCCTTCTCCTCCATTCTCCTCTCAGAATCTTGGGCACTCACGCACACGCGCCTGGAGTGCGTTTAAGCCACCGGGTCCAGGACTTGAACCACCGTCAACTATGTGGGAGTCCAGTGACATAGCCATTACGTTAACTGCTGGTCCCCAAACTGGTCATTTTCTTGGTTGCCTTCGCTATGTGTCTTTAGTTTTACTGGTTGAGCACTCCTTTCAGAACTTCTTGAAGAGTAGGTCTGCTACTGGCAAATTCTTTCAGGTCTTGTTGATCTGAGAATGTTTTTATTCTTTTTTTCTGTATGAAAGCTAATCTTACTGGGTATAATATTCTTGGTTGAAACTGTTTTTCACTTAACACTTTGAACATATGTTCCCATTCTTTTCTTGCTCCCATTGTTTCTGACGAGAGGTCTGATGTTATCCTGATGGGATAACCTTTATAAGTAACCTGACATTTCTGTCTTGCCAAATTTAGTATCTTGTCTTTGTCTGTAGATTTGACCAGTCTGGCTCTGATGTGCCTTGGAGAAGATCTTCTTGGGTTGATTCTATTAGGAATCCTTTGTATTTCTTGGGTCTGGATATTTGAAAGCCTCTTTAGATTTGGAAAGTTTTCTTCCAAGATTTCATGGAATAGATTATCAATGCCCTTATTAATTTCCTCACCTTCTGGGATACCAGTTATCCAGATGTTTGGGAGCTTAATGCTATATAGTATTTCTTGTATAGTATTCTCATTGCTTTAAATTATTTTCTCAGTTTTTTGGTTGCCTTTTCTAGATCAGAGGTTTTGCCTTCAACATCCAAGATTCGATTTTCTGCATGGACTAATCTGTTTTTAATGATTTCAAAGGAGGTTTTTATTTAATGAATGGCAGCCTTTATCTCTAATAGCTCCATTTGATTATTTTTTTTTTATGGTGTGTATTTCCTCTTTCAGATCATGAAAGAACTCCAACACCTCCTGGAACTCATTGTCTCTTTTCTCCTGCATCTTCTGGAATTCATTATCTCTCAGTTCTTGGATCTCATTTAGTTTTGTAACTATGAATATTCTGAAGTCTCTATCAGGCATTTCTATGAATTCTACTGTACTGTCTGTGGATGATGAGGGATTGTTCTTTTTCCCTTAGGGGAGAGATTATTTTTTGGTTTCTCATGTTTCTTGTGCCTCCATGGTTATTTCTGGTCATTCTGTGACAAAATCTCTCCTCCACAGTACTTAGCAATGTGGCATCAATAGTAATATTAGGAGTTCAGATTTATAAAAAGAAATTTCTTCATTAAAGCAGGAGGTTCAATAAATGTTGAGGATTTCAATTACTCTAAAAGTATTCAGATGCTTGGGTACTGTGCACCTAGATCTATCTAGACATTAAGTGTGTGGAGAGTGAAGCTTAGAGTAAGAAAGTAAAGTTAAAAAAAATAAGCAAAAAGGAAAAAAAAACTAGAAAAATACTACTAAAAAAGAGTGAAAAATTAGCATCATGTGGCATGCACACCTCAGCTTTAAAATGGCTTCTGAGATTAACAAGTGAAAGAAAAAGTCTAAGCTGATGAGTGGAGCTTTAAAAATTTGAATTAAAAAAAAACTTAAAAATTTAAAGAGAGAGAGAACATGAAACAGACAGAGAGACAGCCAGCCAGAGACAGAGAGAAGATAGAGGTTGTCCTACTCTGTCTGAATATTTTGGGAGTCTAGGTGATGGGTTTAGAGCATGGCTTCCCTGAACACACCAGGACACACCTCAGCTTTAAAATGGCTTCTTGTCTGAATGTTTTGAGAGTCTAAGAGATGGGTATTGAAATCAACTTCTACGGTATAATTTTCATGCAATAAAATGGAACATTTTCAAATGTACTTTTTTGAGTGACATATACATCCATGTAACTACCAACCCATTATAGGCAATAGCAATTTTATTTTAATTTAAAATATTGTATTATTTAAAGATCCATGTTAGGGTTTGTTTGTGAACTCCTCACTTTCATATTCTATTTCTTTGTTTTCTCTTTAATACTTGGTTTTGTCACATGGTTTCTTCTGAGAACCATGAGGAAAATTTTGCCCAGGCCTCACTCCTGGCTTCTGGTGACTTGCTGGCAGCCTGAACAACCATCTCTGTGTTTTCATCTCCCATGGCATTCTCCTTGTGTTCTTGTCTGACTTTGGATCTAAATATCACCTCTTTATGAGGATATTGTTATATTGGATAAGCGTTTACCCTAACAAACTTATCTTGACCATTTGCAAGGATCTTATTTCCAAATGCAGTACCCAGGGTTAGAATTTTAAAATCTTTGTGGAGGATACAGTGTAATCCATAGCACACTCTATAGAGCCTGTAGACAGAGGAAATGTCTAGAAGGAAAGAGTACTAGGTGACTGAAGAATTCCAATTGTCTCCAAAAGCTCTGTTGGTGTCTCTTCTCCTCCACTCTCCCCAGCAGTGATCATTCCTAGTGAAAAGCCCAAATTCTGGAACCAGCAGTTAGCGTAATGGCTATGTCACTGAACTTCCATGTAGCCGACTGCGGTTCAAGTCCCGAACCCAGTGATTTAGACTCATGCTGGGTGCGTTTGCGTGGGTGCCCAAGATCCCAAGAGGAGAATGGAGGAAAAGGGATTGTGATGTGGCCATCCTCCGTAGGGGGTGATTTCTCGCTTTATATCTCTCTGTCTCTGTCTTTCTGGTGAGTGTGCATGCCCTATAGCAAAAACCTCTCAAAAAAAAAACAAAAAAAAACACCAAATTCTTATCCACCTGTTCACACCCAAATTCCAAACTGAGTGATGTGCCACAGAAACAGTCACAGAAGTCAACTCACTTATTGAAGTTCTCCTTGCGGACTTATTCCTTACAGATTTGGTGACCTCTGCAAATCTCCATTACCTTGTACAGGTGCTTTTTTTCTCTGTTCCTGGCTTTTCTACTTGTTCATAACAAAAAAAATTTTGACCATAAGTTATTTGCACCCCATTTAGGAACAAAAGCCCATTTGTTTTCATTTTTATTATCATTCATTTACTAATGCAATAAGTAACTATTGAACACTTATAATGTATGAGGCACTATTCCAGGCACGGGGGAATTTACGAAACAAAAGATGAACTTCCTACCTCATACAAGTTACAGTATAGTATAGATTAAAAAATAAATAAATAAACAAAATAAGAAATTAAACTATATTGGGACCAGCAGTTGGTTTAATGGCTATGTCGCTAGACTCCCATGTAGTCGACCACGATTTGACTCCCGGATGCAGTGGCTTAAACTCACACTGTGTGTGTGCCCAAGATCCTGAGAGGAGAAAGGAGGAGAAGCGATTGCAGCATGGCCATCCCCCTTTGGGTTTATTTCTTGCTTTCTGTCTCTCTGTCTCTCTCTGTCTTTCTAGAGCGCTCATGTGCCCTGTAGCAAAAACCTCTCAAAAAAAAAAAAAAAAACAGTATTAAATGTTAGATGATGATAAGTGTTAAGGAGAAAAACTAAACAGAAATGGAGGAATGAGGATCTGCTACAAGAGGGTGAGGTTTGCAAAAAAAAAAAAAAACAGTATTACATGTTAGATGATGATAAGTGTTAAGGAGAAAAACTAAACAGAAATGGAGGAATGAGGATCTGCTACAAGAGGGTGAGGTTTGCAGTTCTGTGAGGTAGTCAGAAAATCCATTACTAGAAAGACACATTTAATGATCAACCAAAAAAAGGAAGGTCAGCCATGCAGATATCTGAATGAGGATAAGTAAGACACAGAGAAGAGCTGTGCAGAGGTTCTCAGGAAGGAGAATGGGTTCATGGAAATGTTAGCATGAATAGTGATTTATATGTCCCAGTGGCTCAAAGGATTTTGGAGTCTTAATAGAAGGAAGCTGGAAATGATGGGGATATGGCTGAAAACTAATAGGTATCAGACTGAGATTTTATTGGGTTCTCAGAAAAGTAATGACACATATTTTTCAGAGAAAAACACGTCATGACTTTCCTGAAAATCTAATAGATTTTCTAATAGAGCTGTGGGAGAGAAAAGAGAAAAGTAGAAACAGAAGGAGGTGAGGGGGCAGAGAACCAGAAAATCCAAAATATAATGGGAATATTCACATAGAAATTGTAGGCTACTCTGTTTATCATCGACTTAGATCCAGAAGATTTAACAGAAGTGGATTTGAGGAGTGTAGGAGATTTAAATCACAAACTGAAAACATTCTTTTTTTCTTTTTTTTTTTTGGAGAGGTTTTTTGCTGCAGGGTGCATGCGCTCGCCAGACAGACAGAGAGAGACAGAGAGACAGAAAGCGAGAAATCACCCCCCAGGGGGGATGGCCACGCCACAATCCCTTCTCCTCCATTCTCCTCTTGGGCACACACACACACACGCCCGGCGTGAGTTTAAGCCACTGGGTCCGGGACGCGAACCGCAGTCGACTATGTGGGAGTCCAGCGACATAGCCATTACGTTAACTGCTGGTCCCTGAAAACATTCTTTTAAAGATAACTGTTCCTGGTACCAGCCAATGGCATAATAGCTACATCAGTGGACTCCCATGTAGTTGAATGCAAGCCCTAGACCTGGTGACTTAAAACTCACCCCAGGCACGTGTGCATACATACCCAAAAATCTCGAAAGTAGAATGGAGGAGAAAGAATTGCAGTGTTGTCATTCCCTTTGAGGATTGATTTCTTACTTTCTGTCTCTCTGTCTCTCCAGTGAGTGCACGTGCCCTTTAGCAAAACTCTCCCCCCTCTACCCCTGTCTCCAAAAATGCTAGTTGTCTCCAACTGGATAAAAATTCACATAATCTCTTCAAATCCTGGGAACTCACGGAACTTTTGTACTTGTTATAGGACTTATTGTTTTGTTTACTTACTTCTTACATAAGTGAGAAAGAGATAGAAAGATAAGAACCCAACAGGATTCTGACACAGCTGTCTACCCCGAGCCCCAGACAGCTGAAGACAACTGGTACATGCATGTCTGGCATATTCAGGAAGGTCTCCACATGGGAATCTGGAACCTTCTTATGGGGAATAGCCTCACAAGCATCACATTTTACCAGTGCCTAATTTTCCATTATAAATATGGGTTTAGGCACCAGCAGATGGTATAATGGCTATCTTGCTCTATTCCCACGTAGTTGACCTCAGTTTGAGTCCTGGATCAGGCAGTTTAAAACTCACTTCCAACATTCTGAGACTAAAATGGAGAAGGTAGTGTGGTGTAGCCATTTCCCTAGGGGGTAATTTCTCACTTTCTGTCTCTCTGTCTCTCTCTTGTGAGCACATGCACCCTATAGCAAAAATTTCTCTCTCCAAAAAAAAAAAAATGGTTACCATTGAAAATGAGAATTCATAACATTAAAGTTTAATTTCACAGAAATAGATGTAAAGAATTAAAATTTCAGAAACAGTCTGCATCTTAAGATTTCAGAATTACATATTCTTGTTACACTACAAGGGAGTAACTCTGGATTGTCTTCCTATTTGCAGAGAAGCAATCAGTTCTAAGTGTCCAGACGTAAATAATCTCTTATCAACTGACCCATTTTGTCTAAATAAGAAGGGCGAAGATCATAAGCCAGACATGAGTTTAGTAATTTCTTCCTGTTTTTTTTTTTGGAAAATGCAACCAGATAACAGGGCCTAAACACTCACAATATTAATTATCTATAATTGTGTAAGAAATTACTAGAGATGTAGCAGTTTAAAACAGGCCACAATAATTTTTTCATAGTTTCTTCAGCCAGATGTCTGGGTATGTCTTCTCTGGGCCCTTCAGGGGTCTCACACAGGACACATCAAAGTGTGGTCAGAACTGTGATCTCATTCAACTGAGGAGGATCTACTCCCAATCTCAGGTGTTTGTTGGTGGAGTCCATTTCCTTTCTGGCTGTTGGACTGAGTCCTCACTGAATGTTGTCAAGAGGCTGTTCTCAGTTCTCCGCTACAAGAGCATCTCCAAAGACCAGCTCACAACCTGGAAACTTGCTCCATCGAAGCTAGTACGACAGAATCTGTGAGTAAGATAAAAGTAAAGTCAATTCCATTAAAAAGCTTTCTGGGTGAGAAAAGAATCTTTAACAGAGATGATCTTGGCAGAGGGCAAGGATTACTTTGCCATAGATAGTACTAATCTGCTGGTCCTGGGAAACTCTACACCCAGAGCATCATTCGCAGACTTAAGGCATGTGGTTCACTACTGTATATATTTTTTTTCCCTAAATTATGCACCAGATTTCTTCATTTTGAGTGATACATAGAACTTTTTTAAAGAAAAAAGTATTACGATCACCAGTGTTAAATGATTTATAATATAATTTTAACAATATGTATGTAAGCATAAAAAGAATTATAAATGACTTATAGTTGAAACTCTTATACAAATATAAAATAAAACAAATTGACAAGCACAACTACAATGACATTAACATTTAAATTAACAGAAGTAACATAGGGTCAGACTCACAGCCTCGTAGTGAAGGTAGCCAAATTCTGTATGACTAGTGACAGTGTGAATCCCAGTCCCAGGAGCTTGAAAAACATGCCAGGCACGTGTTTATGCATGCCCCAAATCCAGACAGAATGGGGAAATGAAGGAGAAGGGATTATTGCAGACCACTCCCCATTAAGCGGTGCTTTCTTCTTCTCTCTCTCTCCATCTTCCCCTCTCTCTGTGTGTCTGTCTCTCCTCAACTATAGTCTGCACCCTTTGGCAATTAGATTTTAAAAACCACAGCAACAAAGTAAGGTAGTATTAATTTACCATCAATAAATTAATAATATTTTGCTATAGTAAACTCTGCCCACTTCTAAGCACAAATCTGGAAAAAGATGATATCTCAGGGATGATAGGAGAGCTTGCAAGAAAATATATCAGATTCTGGTTAATTGTTTTCTACTAGATTAGGTATCAACAGTGATATGACCATTTTTTTTAAAACTTCAATGTTTTAGCATACTCAAAAGAAAAGTGATTTTGGCTGGGAAAGTTTGTAAGAGAGCATATGAACTGCAGGAGCAATCAGCTTGTAGTTTTCAAAATGCCCAGTAGATGGAAGCAGCATATAGTGTAATGGTTACGTTGTTGGAGTCCCATAGAGTAGACCATGTTTCAAGTCCCAGAACCAAGTGGCTTAAAACTCTCATTTCAGTGGACATCTTCACTCTTTGCACGAATTGTTATGCCACTATATTTTTATTATGTCAGTTGTGACAATTTTTATAAGTATGGTATAATCCACAAGATACTGATTTTTATAACTCTAATAATTTCATAAAATGTTTGTCAATTCACCAACCAAAAGATTCAGGCAGTAGCTCTTGGCTTAAGTTACTGCATATAAGAGGACTTCAAAAGTTCTTGAAAAAAATGGAACTAAGATACAAGTTTGTTTTGATACAAAGAAGTCTTGAAATCCATGCATGGTGTTTTTCAAAATTTACATAGTTCATGAAGTTTTTTTCTTTTTTGAGAGGTTTTTGCTATAGGGTGCATGCGCTTGCCAGACAGACAGAGAGAGACAGAGAGACAGAAAGTGAGAAATCACCCACTAGGGGCGATGGCCACGCAGCAATCCCTTCTCCTCCATTCTTCTCTCAGGATCTGGGGCACACACACACACATTCCTGGCGTGAATTTAAGCCACCAGGCGGGTCCAGGACTTGAACCGCGGTCGACTATGTGAGAGTCCAGCGACATAGCCATTACACTAACTGCTGGTCCCATAGTCCATGAATTTTTTGAAGTCTCCTTATACACAGTAGTGATGCCTTATTCATGAGGCATACATTTGAAGACCCTCAGCTGATGCCTGAAACCAAAGATGGTGCTTAATCCTGTAAATATTACATTTTTTCTATACACATCTAACCAAAATAAAGTTCATTTTACAACTATAAACATAGTAATTATAATAATTTATTATTGCAATAAAAGTTATATGAATATAATCTTTCTCAAATTATCATGTATACTGTATTTTAATGATGTTTAGTTAAACCTATGGAAAGTACAACTGCAGATAAAAGGGAACTAATACACGCACATACACATAAACACACATACACATATACACACCTCAACTTAAATGGGATTATGTCAACATTAATCATTAATCAAAATATTGTAAGAAGAAAATGTATTCAATGCTGGTAACTAAAAAGTCTTCAACTAAACCATGGTTGAATTATAATTTTTTTAACCTCAGAATGGTGCAAAAGTTATACATATCCATCCAGTAGAAACCATAAACCCATAATAAATCTTAAGGAGTACTTCAACTTAGAATAGGGATACATTCCAATAAACTCAGTTAAAGTCAAATCATAGTAAATTAAGGAACCATGTGTGTGTATGTGTGTGTGTGTGTGTGTGTGTGTGTGTGTGTGTATCATAAATAAAATGATCAAAATGATGAGAAAAAGACAATGAAGTACATAGAAAAAGCTATGGTCCAATATACTGAATATATGCTTTATAACCAGAATTGTCCTTATTTGGGTGAAACAAATTCTTTCTTTGCACACATTCAGAAAAAGAATAAAAGGCTATTTAGATACTTTTGCTACAAATAAAAGCTAAGGTTTAAACAGCTGAATTTATTCTTCTTTGGGAATCTAAGTTTCTTGAAGTGATTTTGAATCAGAAAAAACAGGATTCAGATGCAGTAATGCAAGAACTGATTTTCATACAAAGTGGATGTCCAATATCAGGGACAAACCCTTTAACTTGGGGGGGGAGGTGGAGACAAAGAAAAACACAAAGCAGAATAGTGTACAAAGTAAAGTTATAGAAGCAACAGGATCTTGATCACAAGCTCTAAACAAGCAGAGCATCAATGTGGAAAGCAGATGTGAGGAGCAGGCTCACGGCTCACAAATGTCCATTTATTTGATGTTCTTTCACTTGTGTGGTGACATTGCCTTAAGGTCAGACAGGTCTGTCTATTTCACCAGAGATCCTACTGAGAAAATTACATTGTCCACATCAGGATAAGAACATTTGTTCTCTATCAATCCAATTTTATTTAAACTCTTCAAAAATTTGCACTGTTGAAAAGTTCTACTCCTTGTAACTTTGAGTCAGTTTGTTGAACCATAATTTTCTCATGGCACTTTTGACTTCTGCATTCCTCAAAGTGTAAATCAGAGGGTTGATCAAGAGTATTCCAATAGTATAAAACACAGCCATCATTTTGTCCACTGGAAATGTGGTTGGAGGGCGAGTGCATGTGAATATACACGGAACAAAGGTTGAGATGACAACAGTAATGTGGGAGGTGCAGGTAGAGAGAGCTCTCCTTCCTTCTGTGCTCTGGTTACTCAGATAATTTAAGATAAAAATGTAGGAGATAAGAACTATGAAACTCATCATGCATATGACCCCACTATTAAACACCATGAGTAAATTAATGACATAAGTGTCCGTGCAGGCAAGTTTTAATAAAGGCTGAATGTTACAGAATTAGTGATTTATAACATTGGAACCACAGAAGGGTAATTTCAAAGGCAAGCATATCTGTTATGAAGAACGGATACAAGATCCCACCCAAGCTAAAATCATCAACACACCACAGGTACATGGGCTCATGATGGTTGTGTTTCTCAGGGGTTTACAAATGGCCACAGAGCAATCAAAAGACTTGAGAATGAACACAAAGATCTACATGCACCCAAAGAAATGAGTTGCAAAGATCTGGGTCATGCACTCATTGTAGGAGATAACTTTCTTCTCAGATAACAGCATCTGAAATCAGTCTGAGAGCAGTGGTTGTGGAGAAGCAAGCATCATCAAAGGATAGTAAAAAAGAAAGAAGCACATAGCTGTACCTGATGGTTATGACAATGAGTACTTTTATATTTTTTTGAGAGAGGTTTTTTTTTGCTATGGGTGCATGACAGAGAGAGACAGAGAGACAGAAAGAAATCACCCCCAAGGGGGGATGGCCATGCTGCAATCCCTTCTCCTCCATTCTTCTCTAGGGATCTTGGGTACAAATGCACATGCGCTCTGTGTGAGTTTAAACCACCAGGTCTGGGACTTGAACCAAGGTTGACTACATGGAAGTCCAGCAACATAGTCATTACGCTATTAAGCTATGTCACTGGACTCCTATGTAGTCGACCGTGGTTCGGTTCTGGACCCGGTGGCTTAAAACTCAGGCCGTGCGCGTGTGCGTGCGTGCCCAAGATCCCAAGAGGAGAATGGAGGAGAAGGGATTGCAGCGTGGCCATCCCCCCATCTCGCTTTCTGTCTCTCTGCCTCTGTCTGTTTGGGCACGTGCCCTATGGCAGAAACCTCTCCAAAAAAAAAAAGTAAAAAGTACTCTTAAAAACTTAAATTCCAATCTTACTCTCCAGAGGTAACATGAAGATCTGGAATTAGGATGTTGACAAGTTTTATGCATTAGTTCAAATGAGCACTGCCTCCTAACTATGCTATTGAATTCAGTCACTATGCATTGACACTTCTAGATGCTCTTTCCTCCTTGATGTGAGGAATCATCACAATAGCAGTAGGAAGAATATACTATTTTCCTTTCTCAATTTTAAATTTTTACATTTACATGTTGGAATTTTAATCAGTACAAATTAGACTTACTACCAAAAGTCTTTCTATTTTTTCTCCAAAAAGTAAACATGGGGACCAGCAGTTAGCGTAATGGCTATGTCACTGGATTCCCATGTAGTCGACCGCGGTTCACGTCCCGAATCTGGTGGCTTAAAACTCACGCCAGGTGAGTGTGCATGTGCGTGTGCGTGTGCGTGCGTGCCCAAGATCCCAATAGGAGACTGGAGGAGAAGGGATTGCGACGTGGCCATATCCCCTGGGGGGTGATTTCTCGCTTTCTGTCTCTCTGTTTCTGTCTGTCTGGTGAGTGCATGCTCCCTATAGCAAAAACCTCTCTAAAAAAAAAAAAAAGTAAACATCTACTTCTGTCTCCAATGCATGTGTGTCATTATGTACCTTATTAAATATGTATTAAATTTAATAAGGTAATCATATATATTATATAGTCATTATATATATAATATAATGCATATGAAGTCATAGAATCAGAATTACATATATATGTATAAAATCAGAATTATATATAACAGTTAATAAATAATATAATCCAATATATAATATACATCATATATATGATTACCTTATTAAATTATATTATAATGTATATAATATACGTGTGTACCATATATTATAGTGTGTATATATATTTTTTTCTGGTATATATATGTATATATAATTCTGGCTCTATGATGTTATAATTAAAGAGGTATTCATTTTCGTTATTTCATTTTTTTTTTTTGAGAGATTTTCACTGTAGGGCACGTGTGCTCGCCAGACAGACAGAGAGAGACATAGAGACAGAAAGCGAGAAATCACTCCCCAGGGGGGATGGTCACGCTGCAATCCCTCCTCCTCCATTCTCCTCTTGGGATCTTGGGCACGCACGCACACGCGCCCGGCGTGAGTTTTAAGCCACCGGTTCCGGGACACGAACCGCAGTCGACTACGTGGGAGTCCAGCGACATAGCCATTACGCTAACTGCTGGTTCCCAATTTTCGTTATTTCATTTGACAAGAACATTTTCTTTCATGATAAGTATGGCTATTTGTCTCTTTTTTTATGTACAAAGTTATACCTGTGATAAAAGAGTTCTACCATATATAGTTGAGCTAGAACTAGAATGAGATACTATGATACTAGATAACATATCTCTCCAGCATTTGTCCTATATGTTAAATAAAACATCAAATTATAATCATGCCTGTAAATTGCTGCTTAGAGAAAAGAAATCCTGAGTCATAAAAAAAAGGTTAATTGCTTAACTGGATCTCAAAAAAAAGTTCTGTAAACTGTATGGTAAGTCAAATATAAAGCAAAAATCCAGATAACCCAAGAAATAATAGTGACAGGGCAAAAGGGAAGAGATTAGATGTAGTCAGAGAAGAAGAGTGGAGACTGATACTGAACAGACACCAACAGAGTTATGGGATAAGATACAGAAAAATACAGAGAGGGGAGGTGAGTGAAGAATGTTAAAGAGGATAGCTTGAGCTAAGATTCCGTCACAGTTTAACACTTTTTCTCCTTAGCCCACTGCACTATCACTTTGTCCCAAACCAAAGTGAGGGAGAAGTTATGGATAATGGGCAAGGGTTGCCAAGGGTCTTGAAAACACAGGTGTGTATGGATGGTGAAGCCCTATCATATACCTGTCCAGAAACATCACCAATGACCTTAGGCTTTCAAACAAAAGAATCCCCAAGACAAAAACTTCTTCTAGGCTGGTCTTGATGCCATTGTTGAACCCTATCTGTGAAGAGAAAGGCTTTTGTGAGGTAGTTCAGTTTGTGCTGAAGGAACAACATAGGAAGCCTGGGCCACCATTACCCTTCATAGGTGAGCTGTGAGCTACATCTTCCGTACAAGTTATTCAGTGTAGGTTCATCAAATTAGTCTTAACTAAGATATGTGAAAGAAAGCATTTGAGACACAGAAATAACTTACCACTTTTTATATAAGCAAAGAGATGATTTCCAATAAAGTATATTCTTTTTTCAATTTTAATTCACTTAGAAGGTAAATTATATAAAGCCCAGGTGAAACTTGTAAACTATACTTCAAGATTTATCATTCCTTTCTATCACAAGATATTAAGGGATGAAAGGAGTTCATTGAAAAAGGAGACTGCATGTGGACATACTTCACATGGTTCCTCCCCAGAACACGGGGTTTGACCAGACAACAAAAACAGAGGCTATGCTGAAGTGAAAAAAAAAAAAAAAGAATGTAAAAAACAGGGAAACTTTCTTATTTTGGTTCTAGAAAGCTTTATGGAAGAAACTATTCCTGCACTCAGAGTGAAACCGTTCTGAAGTCAGTTCTATTTTTCTATTTCCAGTTTCTTTATTGGAAAAAGTTAGTTAAAAGCTGTTCTTTTCACTGTGTTTATTTTAGGTAAATTCCACAAAGGTTTGCAAATGCCTAAAGCAGGCTTTCAGCCTCAGGTGCTGTAAGGAGATTATTTCTCTCAAAATAGTCCCAAAGAATGTTCAATGAACTACTTAGTTCAGACATTCAGAGGCAAAAGCAAACCTTAGGACCAATTAATTCAAATTTATCTTCCTCTGAATTGTAGGATTCTTCATATGATTTGCTTAAGCATGTCTCTTCTAGTTGCTGAAAGTCTCTGAAGACAGTGAAAGACTCAAAGAGGTCAAGTGTGTGTGGTTGACATGAACCCTGGTCCCTCTACTTACCTGCAATATGAATTTAAGCAACTATCTCAGACTCTAATTTTCAATTTCCTCTTCTGCAAAAGGTTACCACTGCTAATAATAATTTACTTATCCCATTTATGTTTTTAAATCAGTGTAGTGAGGAGAGAGAGAGAAAAGGTAAAGAAATTATTGAATAATAGCCTAAGGTATTTTCTTCTACTCTTAGGGAAAGAAGTTAGATCTTTACTTTTTAATGTGGTTGCAGTTATTAAAAACATGACAGATTATATTATAAAATCACTTTTCTACCTAACAGACCATGTTACTATCCAGCACAGCTGCTATATATGTCATTGCCAATGAGGATAAAGTGAGAGGTGCCAGGAAAGCATAGGAAAAGAGAACTGAGGGACAGAAATTGAGACAAGAAAATGCTATATTAGGTTATAGCATTCTTTGCACTTTTCCAAATATAACAGCCAGCAAATCCAGATAGCTCAGAAAAAAACATTATACATATAACCACACTCCAATACCAGGTCTTTTAGTTACAAATGGACTGAAAAAAATCTTGAGGAAAGATTTTGATGTGTCACAAGTTTTTGAGCCTCAGTATACTCATCAATTAAATAGGATTATGAATATTTACCATTAAAAAAATGAAAGGAACTTAGACACACAGAGAAGTGCAAAGGAAATATGTTTTGTTTGATTAATTATCCTTAAACATGAGAAATGGAGGCCCAGAGAAGTGTAATAACTCACTCAAAGTCACAGAGTGAATTAGTAACAGAACTAACACTTTTTCTACAGTATTACACTATCTCTTTCTGCAAAAGGTGCATCTTAAAAAGTATTTATCTAAGATCATTTGACTTCTTTACTCCTTATTTTAATTTTTTAAGTTTAACATTTCATATTTGCTCAGAAATAACCACCAATTGGTTCTGTGTTTTTTACTTCCTTATTTCTGAAACTAAATCAAAGAATGAAGCAAAAGTGTGAGGATGGTGTAAAGTATTGCCAAGATTTTGTCAGTGGAGAAAGCAGATGGAGGTCACACATGTAAAAATACACACAGGACAAAACACAAAACCACAACGGGTGGAGAGAGATCCATAGTTGGAGAAAGCTTTCCACCACCCTTCAAAACTAAGCGTCCTCAGTGAGAGAAGAGTGACACCAGAAGAGATAAGCAACAAAGGAGAAGATTATGATGCAGATAAAGCCACTGTTAGTGACCACCAAAATGCCAACAATATGAGTGTTCATGCAGGCAAGCTTCAGTAATGAGTATAAGTCACACAAAAAATGATCTATGAAATTGGGGCTATAGAAAGACAACTTGTAAGTAAAGAGAATTTGTATCAAGGAATGCAAGAAGCCCCTTGGTCAACACTAACCCCATCTGTGGAGAATGCCACAGAGTCTCCAGTTCATGATAGATGAGTAGTGTAAGGGCTCGCAAATGGCCAGGTAATGGTCATAGGCCATGGCTGTGAGGACGATCACCTCCACCCCAGCAAAGAAGTGTTCAGTGAAAAGAGGACAATCACTTCCACCCAAGCAAAGAGGTGTTTAGTGAAAAGCTGTATCATGCAACCTTGAAAAGACATTGCTTTCCTGTCATAAATAGAGTCTGTGACCATCTTTAGGATGATAACAAAAGAGAAGTTCTCATCTAGGAAAGCAAAGAGGAAGTACATGGGGGAGCCCAGGAGGTCAGGGTTGCAGAGGACAGTGACTACAAATAGCATGTTGCCTCTGTTGCAATGTTCACAAACAAAAATATAACAAATACTATTTTCTTAGCATTTGAAGCCTGTGAGAGTCGTAGAAGGACAAAGTCAACCTCCAAGCTTTGTATAATTTTAAGATATATAACATTTGATTCTAAAATATCTAACCACAAGCACAACTGACTGTGATTTTGTTTCTTTGATTAATTACAAGAAATAGTTGAGAATTTTGGTAAAGTAGTAGCCTCTATATTAAACACATTACTAGTTGAGATATTCTTTGTTTCCAAAAGGACATTTGGCAACACGCACACTGGAGTTATTTTAACTCCTGAAGTGCTAAAATGTATTTATCCTCCCCCATTTATCTTTTATTATTACTATTTACATTTAATCACTATATATGTTTACATTATACAACATGATTTCTCCCAGCATGAGTACAGTGCACATCAGTCAAGACAGAGACATTATCATATACATTATCTTCAGCAAATAACTTATTTTATGTCAATTAAGCATACTGCAATTTTCCCCTGTTTCTCTCCCTCCCCCTATTACCCAACCCCATATAACCCCTACCCTTACGATCTATAGTATCTGTAGTTATTTTCCTTGTTATTATAGCTTCCAATCTTTCAGTTTCTGCTTTAGAGTGTAGAAATTCAGTATCTTACCATTTATTTGCAAATTTTTAAAACACTTTAAGTCTTTTTTAGAATTATGTTTATCCAACAATATTTATTAAGCATTACTAAGCAAGTGGGAGTGTTCTGATCACTGGGTTTCCAACACAAATGAAGATACCTCAACCCTGCCTGGACAGAGATTGCAACCCTTTAGGGAAACAGAAGATAAAAGTAAAAAATATATATATTTTAAAGTATATTTTGTGATTATAAGCATTAAAGATATAGCCAGGAGGTAGAATTGAAAAATAAATAAAGGGAATAAATAGAAAGTCAGGAAAATCTTAAGAGGAAGAAATCCATCTGAAAATGAAAGAAATGACAGGAAACCAGCCAAGCGAAGCCTCTGGGAAAAGTCAGTCCAGTCGAGAGAAGAGGAGAGGAAAGTTCTGAACTGGGAAATGCGGAGTTTATTCAAAATACAGTTTAAAACTCAAAGTGTGCCTAAATCCTTGGAAGAAATGGGTGGAGTACAAAATGTAATGATGTGGTGTACTGGACACACCGAGGTAATCTCAGAACAGAGGACACTATAGTACTTTGAAATATTTTGTTTTTCTAGGATGCCTCTGACTTATTCATCCCAAATGGATTGAAATTAATAGGAAGGTTAAGACCTCAGTGCCCTTATAGTAAGAAGAATTCATTTGTGTTTTGTTTTGTTTTTTATTTAATTCCTTTTTTTTTTAAGAGTTTTTTGCCTTAGGACACGTGTGCTCACCACAGAGAGAAAACGAATCACACAGACATAGAGAGAGAAGGTGAGAAATCACCACCCTGAGGGGATGGTCACACTGCAATCCCTTCTTCTCCATTCTCCTCCAGGGATCTTGGGCATGCACACACATGCACTCGATGTGATTTTCAAGGTATTGGGTCCAGGATTGGAACCACAGTCAGTCATGTGAGAGTCTAGCAGTGTAGCTGCTACTCCATCTGCTGGTCCCAAGATTAGTTCTTCACATGAAATCTAGTTGCCACACAGGGTCCCTTGTCTTATCCACAGTTTCCTCATCGCAGTTTTCACTTCTGCATTCCTCAGCGTGTAGATCAAGGGATTTAACATGGGTTCAACAACTGTAAAGGACACAGCCATCACTTTGTCTATGGGGTAAGTGACCACAGGCCTCATGTACAGGAAAATACATGGCACAAAGAACAAGACGACCACTGTGAGGTGGGAACCACATGTGGAGAGGGCTTTGCGCCGCCCTTCGGAGCTGTATGATTTCAGGGAACAAAGAATGATCACGTAGGAGGCAATGAGGATAAGAAAGATGGCCACACACATCACTCCACTGTTGAGGATGACTAAGAGACCCAGGGTGTGGGTGTCCATGCAGGCAAGTTTCAACAATGGAAACAAATCACACATAAAATGATCAATGACATTGGGGCCACAGAAAGGTATTTGGTACATGAAGAGAAGCTGTATTGTCGCATGCAGGGATCCCCCCACCCAAGCCCCTCCCACCATCAGGCAGCACACCCGAGGGCTCATGATGGCTGTGTAGTGCAGGGGCTTACAGATGGCCACGTAGCGGTCAAAGGCCATCACGATGAGCAGGATGATGCCCACGCCACCAAAGAAATGCTCTGCAAAGAGCTGGGTCATGCAGCCTTCCAGGGAGATGGTTGTGCTCTCAGAGAGGGAGTCGACAATCACCTTGGGGGCAATGACAGAAGAGTAGGTAACATCCATGAGGGACAAGGATGTGAGGAAAAAATACATGGGTGACTTCAGACTCTGACTTGCAGTCATAGTTATCACAATGAGCAGGTTTCCAAACACTGTGGCCATGTACATGATGAGAATCAAAGCAGAGAGTATTTTCCTCAGTTCTGGATTCTTTGTAATGCCCAAAAGGATGAATTCAGTCACATTGTTTGTATGCTCCATTTACCATGGGCTGATGAAAGCACTTTGCTCTGAGATAAGAAATATGAAAAAGGAATACCCTTATTAATAATCAATGAGTGTGTAGATATTTTTTGTATATATTCAGTTTCATACCTGCTTAGCCTGCATTTTTGTCCAATTGTTGCTATGATACCAGCTACTAACAATAAAAGTCTGACAATGTCTTACACAGTGACACCTTCTCTCACTGCAACAACCAGCAGGATCAAGACACTGTCAGACTTTTATTGACTAGTTTTTGTTTGCTTTCTTTCCCATTACTTGCTGATTGAGACACATAGGAGACCCCGCTTCATTGTTCTGGTGCATGATCATACCTGGGAATGTGGAGGAATGAATGCCCTTAGGGAAACTAGGGAAACATTTGACCATTAGTAGATAGGAGCCACTGGATAAATGATAAGCCTCTTAGCACAACCTCACATTAACTTTCTTCTGCTTCTGTTTCACTTCTCCCTGTGGCTTTATTCTGTTTTCCAAAATAAACTACCTGCATTGCAGGACCCTGTCTTAGCTTCTGTTTAGTTAAAACTGCAAGCTAGGATACTGATCTTCAATTATCATTACACACACTTGAGAGTTTGGAACATGGCCTACACCTTTACACTTACTTATTCCACGTATTTAATTGAGTACCTAGAATGTGCTAGTTGAAGAGCCTATAAAATAGGTAAGCCATATTCTGAGGACTTCCCACATATTATGAACCTTACTCCTTTCATCTGTCTTTCTTCTAATATTGGATGATATTGATGAAAATGTTGATGGTATATTGCCATTATTCACTGAGTATCTCTGTTATCTCAGCCAAAAAATATTGCAAGACATTGTCCTTGTTAAAAGTAATAAAGCTTAGAGAAATTTAAAAAAAAATGACATCAAGTTCTCACAACCAGTATATACTGTAACCAAATTCAGATACAGCTTATTTGGTTTCAAAATGAATACCATTAACAACTATATTGTTTCTCTTATGACAATACTAAGCATTCAATATGAATGAGATCTTGTCCTTTGTAATATAATTTCATTTTAATAACAATCTAAGGAAATCGATTTATGCTCCCTATGCTACTTTATTTCCAAAATTCTACAGTAAAATTCAACGATAGTGCATGGCAATAAAGAGCATATTCTTTCTGAAATTATTTTTAAATTTTTGCCATAAGGCATGTATACTTGCCAAAGGGAGAAAGAGAGAGAAAGTGAAAAAAAACCTACTTGGGTGATGGCCACGCTGTAATCCCTCCTCTTCCATTCTCCTCTCAGAATTTTGGGCACACACTCAACTGTGATTTTTCAAGCGGATGGAACCAGGGCTCAAACTGTGCTCCATCATGTATGAGTCCAGTGTCTTAACCATCATGCTATCTGCTGGCCCCTAAAGAGAATATTATAATTAGATTGTTAAAAGAAAAACTTCAAGGACCAACAGGTGACATAGTAGTTAAGTCACTGGACTCTCATTTGGCAGATTGTGGTTCGAATTCCAGATCTGGCTGCTTGAAGATCATACTGGTCACATGTCTGTGCATGCCCAAAATTCCAGAAGGAGAATGGAAGAGAAATTATTGCAGTATGGCCATCTTTGAGGGCAGGAGTGTGAGGTGTGATTTCTTAATTTTTCTCTCACTGTCTCTCTCCAGGGAGTACACAAGCCCTATGCCAAAAAAACAAGAAACCAACAAACGAATAAACAAAACAAAACTTCAGACAGCTTCATTTTGCAGAGTTCAATTGACTAAAGTGTTTTGAATGAGAAATCCAGGTAGCCTCATGGTCAAGCTATACTTATGTTCCACAAGAGAAAGTGACCTATGCATAAACAGGAAAGTGACATACAAAAACAAAAGTGAGGGAATGAGGTAGAGAAATAATTGATTACAGCTCTAAGCTAAGCTACATGAACAGTCTAAAGGGTGGGTTTCTGTTGTGGTTTGCTTATGGAAACTAAGAAGTATAGAGACTTTCTTAGGCCAATGTACTTTAACAATGCATACATTGAATATATTTATGTCAACCCTGAAACTAGACGTAATACCTCTAAGGGACCAGCAGATGGCATAATGATTATATCATAGGACTCCCATATAGTTGACTGCAGTTCAAGTCCCAGACCTGACAACTTCAAAATCATACTGGGCGCATGTGCATGTGTGTACAAGATCCCAACAGGAGAATGAAAGAAAAGGGATTGTGGAATCACCATCCTTCTAGTTGGGCATGATTTCTTGCTTTCTGTCTCTATGTCTCTCTGATAAGTGTGTGTACCTCATAGCAAAAATCTAAGTTATTTTAAAAAAAAGAAATACTAACCATTAAATAAGTTTTCGAGTTGTCTAATCATTTTCCAGATATGCTAATAATTAAAGAATATGAAAAGTTAAGTCTTTCTCTACTCCAAGAAGACTCACATCTCCAACTTAGCTGACACCAGCCCTACTCATGAGCCCAAATCAGTGCAAATTATTCTGTGAATAATACAAATACTAAATTTTAACAGGATAATGTAAATCTATTGTCACTCAACCTTCCTAGCACAATTCCTCACTTCATTTTTTTCTTCTAAATGGGTACTGCCAGAATCAGAAAATTCTAAAGATAACCAGAATATCAATTAAAAAGTTTATCTATTTTGACTTTAAACTGACAATTCAGTGAGGTACAAAACTTAACTTTTAAAGGTCTGTTTTGTAGCTGGGAATTCAGTGATGTCATGTGACATCCTTACAGTGAAGACTGGGTGTATATATTAGTAAATTTGACTTTTGGGTTCAGCCATCTAAATTACTGCTTTACAGGCACTAATAAGTAAAACACAACTGTTAAGTTTATTTTGAGAAATGTGACAAGTTTCTGGGTTTTTTCCTAATGTTAGACTTATTAAGGAAGTCACTAAGTACTTCTGTGTTGTAATAAAATTAAATGCTGTATAAGGAAACTAACCTATTTGAAAACTCAGCTGTATTAGAAGGGAGTTTTTAATTTTTATTTCTGTATCACACATAAGTTGCTCTAAGGTAGTACTTTGATAGTCTGTCTATTGATTATTTGGACTAAATCAGAGTGAAGCAATGCCAACATTAGCTATAAGATAGCATTTCTAAGACATTTAGAATATTGGTCAGTTGGTGGTTTTTCAATAGGTAGATACTTCGCATGTTTTGAAACTTATGTGAATATGGGAAAATTACTTAATACACGTTTATGACATGCACTGTATATTTTGACCTATTGAATAATT
>NW_006160077.1:393155-396065 GCF_000334495.1 Tupaia belangeri chinensis | reverse complement strand
TATATATATATATCAAGTTCTCAAAGACTTCTTTATATACCTAGAGGTCTATTGTTATTATTGTCCACATTGCTAACAAAAAGAATAGTTACCAGAACATTTTTTGCAAATCTATAATACAGATTAGTCCCAACTTCCTACTCCAACTCAAGAACTTCAAACACCTTTTAATAGTCCTAATGAAATAGAGAGAACATGTTTTAGAAAAACTGGATTTTATTCCCTGTTGTCTCTCTTACTCTCAGGACATGTTGCTACACTATTCACCACGCTGGGCCTCGATTTCCTTACCTGTTGACATTGCAGTAGAGTGGAACACTAGGAGACCAAGGGGGCCATTACAGGACCCTTTCAAACAAGGCAGCACGCCTCTTAACTTGTATTACATCTTTATAGTCCAAGTAATATTTCTTTTGAATAATCTCAAGACTTCAAATATTTAAAAACCATATGCACTAGTTAATGATATAATAAAGTGCTTTATGCCTTAAAATCTTGGAAAACATCACTATTTTTTTAAAGTTTATTCATTTTTTCATAGTGGGATTACCTTAACAGGGTCTTGTCACACTGCAATTCCCATAAAATAGAGCCCACCAGCAAGTCAAAATCCGGGGCACTCCCATAGGTGTGCCCAGAGTGTCTAGGTCAGCTCAGAATCAGAAACTGGGCCTTTTTATATGGCTCCAGTATTGCACAGCAAGACTATAGCTAGGCCATCACAATTCTCATTTGACTACTAGTACACAACTCAACTCTTTAGTCTGACATTCAAGACCCTTCCCTATGGCAATAAATCTCCACTTTTGACTCCAACTGCAGTCAAGCCCATCTCTTACAGCCAAATAAATAAATAAATAAATAAAAGCTACCAGAACATACTTTGCAACTCTATAGTACACATTAGTCCCAACTTCTCCCTTCTCCAATTCAAGAGCTTCAAACAGCTTTTAATAGTTTTGATTAAATAGAGATAACATGAGTATTTCATTTAGCTTACTGAACACACATGCAAGCCTGTTTTGTACAGCCTGTTTTGTACAGTGGTCATGGAAGTAGGGCAAACATACTTAGATCTTCTTCCCAGTCAGGCATATTATAAATTGAATAAAAATAAAGCAATGCAATAGCAAAGACAATATGTATCAAGTACTTATGTGTTGAGTGAAATGTACTAAGATCTTCATGAATTTTTCTTCTAATTCTGACAGAAATAATATGAAATAGAAACTGCAGAAGTTCCTGAGCCAGCCCACTCGTCTAAGGGTTAAGACAAATTGTATCCCACATGGGCAGCAGGGGTTTGACTGCCAGCTGAGTGACTTGAAAAACATGCTGTACACATATGCATATGTGCCCCAAATCCCAAAAGAATGGAAAAATGGAGGAAAAGGATTTATAGTATGATCATGCCCCATCAGGGGGTGATTTCTTGCTTTCTTTGTCTCACTCTGGCAAGCACAGCACTTCTGGCAACAAAAGAAAAAACACAGAAGTCTGTTTAATTATAATGAGTTACATCCCAACAAGCCTGTTGTAAGTTGAAAATATTTTATTAACAATGCTTTTATTACACTGAGGCTACTCAACATCATGTTTTAGCCTGGCCTTCCTTAAACATGTGCAGAGAGCATACATAGTAGGGCAAACTCATCTAACAAAAAGACTATTTAATAACAAGCTGTCGAGTATTTCATTTAGCTTATTGAATACTATACTTAAACAGAATGGTAGTATGGGCACTCAAAATGCCCTTTCTAGAGAAGAAGATTCATCATGGTTCCTACAAACTTGTTATTTTAGGGTACAAGAGAAATGAAGATTTTCTACTGATAATTCAGCCTCCAGCAAACAAGTTAGTGTGCCAACACAACAGAACAGCAAAGAGATTCCAGATCACATTTTCCTGCTTGCTCCTGAACATTCAGATTGAATTTCAAGAATTAGAAAGAAACACACCATCCCTCAGATGATAAGAAATCACCGCAGGACCACAAGAAATATGGGAAAGCAAGAAAATACCTCTCCTCCAAGGGAAAAGAATAACTCTTCTTCATCCACAAGCAGTTCAATGGAAATCATGAAAATATCTGATAAAGAATTTAGAACAGGGTGTGGTGGCGCCCAACCTATGGCAAAAATCTATGGAGGCTGGAGGATTGCAACATCGAGTCCATCTCTCTCTCTCTCTATCTCTCTTGACAAGTGCACGATTTGGTACCAGCAGTTAGCACAATGGCTATGTCGCTGGACTCCTACATAGTCGACCACAGTTGGAGTCCCGGACCCGGTGGCTTAAACTCATGCCGGGCGTGTGTGCGTGCATGCCCAAGATTCCAAGAGGAGAATGGAGGAGAAGGGATTGCAGTGTGGCCATCCCCCCTGGGGGGTGATTTCTCGCTTTCTGTCTCTATGTCTCTCTCTGTCTGTCTGGTGAGCACACATGCCCTATAGCAAAAACCTCTGCAAAAGAAAAAAAAAGAATTTAGAACATTCATAATGGCGAAGATAACAGAGATAGAAGAGAAGAGAGACAATGAACTGCTAAAGAGAAAGGAGAAAGAAGTGGATGAGTTCCAGGAGGTGAGGAAATTCTTGCAAGATCTAAAAGAGGAATTACACACTTTTAAAAAAGAATCAAATGGAACTGTTAGAGATGAGTAAATAATACAGGAAGTCAAAATCTCCCTTAAAAGTATTAAAAGTAAACTAGATCATTCAGAAAATAGAATCTCAGACATAGAAGAGAAAATGCCTGGCCTAGAAAAATCCACCATGAAGACTAAGAAAATGGCCCAAAAATTTGAGAATAATATATGAGAAGTACTAGATACCATCAAACGTCCAAACATCCAGATAATTGGCATTCCAGAAGGTGAAGAGACCCATAAGGGCATTGATAATCTATTC
>NW_006160077.1:345674-392980 GCF_000334495.1 Tupaia belangeri chinensis | reverse complement strand
ATTTAAAAAACAAATAATTTTTTTAAAAATCATAAGTAAAATGCCCTTTCTACTGCGTATGCATCATTTTCACACCACCGTAAAGTCAAAAAATTATTAAATTGAGTCATAGTCTGGGACTATTTATATTATTATTTTGATTTTCTGGTCCAGTAGATAAGGCTTGGTGAAACTTTGAAATTTATTAAAGACTGTTGGTAGATTGTGTAACCAAGTTTATGGCATAGGCTACCAACGACTATGCTACAACCCCTACTCCCACCCAAAGAATTTTATGTGTCCCCTTACAAATCTTTCGCAAAAATCAAAGGAAGTAACAGGCATGAGAATGTTTGTTGAGCATGTTCAAATATTCATCATGATTATTTTTCATTCCCATAAACTTTCCAACTTCTTGCTGCCTCTGCCTATAGCCTCTGTTAACAAATCCATTACCATCCGTCCTCCTACCTCTGGCCTCTAAATATTTGTTACACGCACCTGTATAGGTTACATAACAACGGTAAGTCAACCATCTTCTTCACTTGTTTTCTTAAATTTCATGTTGGTTTTATCACATAAAAATGTGAATGCTTAAAGATAGCTAATTTATTCTCTTTCCACCAAATTTATGATTGTGTTTAATGTGCACCCTAGTCATTTAGTTGAATTTAATTAAACCTATAAAGATTTATTCACCCAAAGAAAACTGAATTAAACCACGAGGTATGGGCAGTGTTGGTGTCAGTCCCTGGTTCAGAAATGAGAGTGCCATTGTCAGAACTTAGAGCTATTCCTCCAGCATCCCAGCTCAAATTCCCCATTTATATTTCATCTTTACTATTTACATTCCTAGAAATGCTTTAGCTAGTCTTAGAGTTTAACCTACCTTGGACTTCCAGTTCAGTGTCGAAACACTGACAATCAATCCTCTTTTAAACACTGCCTTTCTTTCCAGTGTTTTGTGAATATCCTTGTCAAAAAACTGATCACATAAAGAAGTGAGGAATTACATTTCTTCATCCGTCTAGTTATTACCTGGGCAGTAAATATTTCTAGTTTAATATCATGTCTAACAATATGAAAGACACAAGTAAGTGCCCAGGTTGCATAGAAGGACACAGAATAAGCACATACGACACAGTGCTGCGTTATCAGTAAAATCAACAGATTTCAAAGAAGATAAAATGAGCTAGACATTGATAGTACAATCTAGAAAATTCTGAGTTTGTAAAGTCAGAATTTGTAAAATGAACAAGAACAACAGTATAAGCAATAGATAAAGAAGAAAAGGAACATGTGGTGTTCATAGTTGAAATATATGGACATTAATATAACAAAAACAAAAATTTCATTATGAATATTCCAGGAACTTAATTAACTAGTGGCTATACAAGGAGATTCAAAACTTTATGAACAAATAGAACTAAACTGAATTTATTTTGATGCAAAAAATATGCAAAATTTTATCATAATCCACATTTTTATGACCTTTTTGAAGACCTCTTGGACATTCTTTCTCATTATTTCTGTAGCTTCTTGCAGTTACTATATTAAATATATCATGTGTCTAGAATTAGAATAGTTATAATTTCAGTTTTTTAACTTATAGGCATTAAAGTGTAATAAAATAGGAACCAAAATTATACTTAAATGCTTATTTTTTTATTTCAATAAAATAGTAGCTAAAATTATACTTAAATGCTTATTTTTTTATTTTCTTACTTTCTATTTTTTTTTTTTTTTACATTTGGTCATGGTACACCTCCACAGAATTACAATGCATTGCATATTGTGAATAATTCATAATCCTGTCACATATATCCTTGATAGCCCTAGATGCAAGGTGTCTTTAATAGATGCTAGCAGGACACTATCTTAATGATTCCTCAACACTCAGGCAGAATGCAAGATTTTAACTGATTTTAAAAGAAAAGTTTTCACAAACCACTTTCTAAAGCAGTTCACAGTTGTAATGAAGGTAAAGTAGTTTGAGTAAAATGTAAAAGGTTTTTCATTGCTATTTTTATAAATTATGAAAGAGAAGCATGGTCTTTGAAATATATATATGATAAAGAATTTGAAGTCAATGAATCACTCCCCATCACAACCACTCACTTGATACTGCAGTGATGAATACAATTGGCTTGATTTAACCATTCCAGAATATCTAAATAATATAAAACCATTGCACCATGCCAGGGACCAGCAGTTAGCGTAATGGCTATGTCGCTGGACTCCCACGTAGTCGACCACGGTTCACATCCTGGACCCGGTGGCTTAAAACTCACGCCGGGCGCGCATGCATGCCCAAGATCCCAAGAGGAGAATGGAGGAGAAGGGATAGTGGCGTGGCCATCCCCCCTGGGGGGTGATTTCTCGCTTTCTATCTCTCTGTCTCTCTCTGTCTGGCAAGCAAAACCCTCTCCCAAAAAAAAAAAAAAAAACATTGCACCATGCCATACACACACACATACACACAATTATTTTTTAACCATCAAGAATTTCAAAATAAAAAACAGTGCATACTATTCAGAAAAGCATTTGTATGTGTGTGAATTACAAATTATAGTCATTTATGAGTGTTTCTATATAAGAGCATATAAAAATGGTAATATACCTGAAATTTTAATATAATAATTTACCTGTCATTACTCATGACAGCATTTATGAATTTTTCTTCATCTTAGTTGCTGTAAAGTAGTTAATTTTATGTCTGCACCATAACTCCTTTAACTAGTCCTGTTTGACTTGACTTTTATGTAGTTTCTAATATTCTGATATACACACAGTGCTGCAATGTTATCACTTAGCACACATTGTAATTTAATGGCTTGAATATTTCTAGAGGAATTCCTAGAATTGTTATCACCAAGTCAAAAGAATATTCCTATGCTTAATTTGATAGATTTTATGTCATTACTCTCAAAATCCTATACCAAGTTTTACACCTGTCAATATTATATGAAAGAGTAATTTTCTCTACAGCCTTACTAATACTAAATGACATAGATTATAGCTCATTTTAATTTGCATTAATTTAATTATTCATTCATAGAATTTCATTGATAATATAAACAAATGTATTATTGGTGCTCAGATCAAGTTAAATTAAAATCAGTGTACACATCTATAGGGATATGTTGTCTATACACATATATCTATATCAAACTAATAATATTAACACATTAGTACCTGCAGACATTTTGCAGATTTTCTCACTTAATCCTCAAGTTTGGTTATAATGAGGCATACTTTATGGCTGAGTAAAACTTAAATAATAAATTGACTTAAGATGATATAAAGTTAAGAAATAGAACCTGGATTTAAAGCCGGGAAGTGACGTTACAGCATTTAGGTATCTTGTCTTTAAATTTCTTATGGAGTTAAAAAGTTTTTCAATAAAATACTGAATAACAAGGAGGGGACTGCAATGGACTCAGTGAGCTCCCCCTTTTTAAATTTTTAAAGAATTATTTTTTTAATTTTATTTATATTATTATTATTATTATTATTATTCAAGCACCCTCCAGCACCCCAGCCACCACTCCACTTGCTGGCTTCAAGTCCCCTGGTTGTTACTGTGAAGAGTAATCAGTGGCCCTGTGTCCCTCAGACCTAGTCCCTGAGCACAGGCATCACCAATAGAATGCACCTCTAATTAAGGGCTTTACTGTTCATAAATCTTAACTCACTTTGGTTTCCTTGAGATATGAGAGGAGATAGAATTATCTATAATAGCATTTTTATAGCATGGAGATTATTGTACCATTGTAAATAAAAAAGTTAACATTTGTTTGAAATGCTGCATGGAGGAGGCTTACTCCCTCAATAAGATTTCTTGACAAATCATCAGCATCTTCCTCAGCACCAACACCAATCCCACCCCAGAGCCGCTCACAATAAATGTGTGCTTTTATAAAGAGAAAAACGTAGTCTTAAAATCTAATACATCATTAAATTAAAAATGAAAACCAGAACAGAAAGAGAAACACTACATAAGTTACTTTTAAAAGATTAGTGGAAAAATAAAGAAAGTTGATACAAGAGGAAAGTATAAATACATGTGTAATACATATACGCGTAGGTCTGTATATATACACATACACACACATAAAGAGAGTCAAATGAAAGAAAAGCAAAATCTCTTTAAGCCATCCTACACATATTAGCTATTCCCATTCTTCCTCTTCCAATCACATTTCTAACACAACACATTTTTTTATTTGCTAATCTTCACTAACTAGATAGAGGCCAAAGGACAGACACTGAATTTCTGTAACTTCCTAAAATAGATTAAAGTAAATGAAACTACAAATCGTTGTGATCTTAAAACTCTCCATCCTGAAACCATTATAATATTATTATATACAGTGTGTGTCTGTATATATATGTGTATATATATATATATGTATCTTAAATATATAAAAATACATATATAATAGCGTACACAGATAAACAAGTGAATTATTGGCAAATTTTAAGTATCATATAATTGTGTGTGTATTTAGGTGATTCAGTTATTTCAATAATTTCAGAATAGTAACTAAAATGAATAGGTACATAATTAATGCTTGAATAACTTTTTAAGGCTACCTCTAAATCTCAGTTTGGTGTTATGTCTGTGAGCTCCAAAGCCTCTTACCTGATAATCTTGCAGAGATCGTGCAAGTGAGTTTAGGACTGAGTCAGGATGATCAAAGGACTGGCCTATCCAGGATGTGCTCACATGAACTTTCTTCTGCAGAAGTGTAGGAATCATGACACATTAGTGTTTTCAAGTAACTCAAGGCCTGCACAAGGAATAGGTCCTGTGATCATTTAGTGAAGAGTTATTTAGCTAGAACTAGAATTTCTAACGATTTTAAAGAAAGACTTACAACTAATTAAGTGTCCAAGGACTTGAATAGGAAATGACCCTTATGTTGGCAGAGGAACTTAAATTATATCTAAATAGGAAAATATGCCCCAAAAGACAGCAAATCAAACTAAACTAATTACAAAGTTATTCATAGGATTGTGTCTGCTATTCAGGTACAGTTTTAATTCATAAACAGTTTGCAATTCACATTTTACTGAAAACATCATTAATAAGATGTTCTCCACTGGGTCATTGAGCTGGGCTAAAAGAAGGCAGAGTGTCATTTTTAAATGAAAAAGAAATTCACAGTGTGAAGACTTGCATTATTCTAATTGTGTCCCTTGGAAGTTGTCTCAACAGAATGAGGAGCTAATCACTGTGAATTCCCATTCACCCTGCAGTGATGAGTATTTTCACAGAACCAGAGATTCACTGGAGTCATGCCAAGCTGATGCGTATAGGACAAATTCTATTCTGGTATTACCCATTCATATTTTCTTCACACCTAAGCTCTCTTTGTCAGTAATAGAATGGCCACATGATGACCCAGCTGCCTGATAATACAGATGAATTGAAAGAAATACTTACCTGGACCACATCACAAACAACAGGACCACATTTTTCTGTCATCCAGTCAGTTCTGTGTTCATCTATCTGTTCAGATTATTACTGAATTGTGTCCCATCTAACAGCAGAATTGCAGCCATTGTTCAGGATGAAAACAGTGCATCTCAGCAAGAAAAACATAAAATCTAAATACTCTCTAACTTCATAATATTCTCAAATAACATATTATCAATTTAGAAATATTTGTAGTTTTTGTTTTCATTCTTTTTCTACCACAATGTAAAATTGTGTATTATTTATTTATTTACATTCATTTGTATCATTACAGCATACAGTTATGAATATACTGTATGTTGGCATCATGGCTAAACTGGAATTGGCCATTTGAGATCCAGCTTCCTTAACCACTAAGCTACGAGGCCAACCTGCTTCTTTCTCTATGAGTTTTTTGTTTTATTATTATTATTATTATTATTATTATTATTATTATTATTATTATTTTAGTTTCCAAAAAGTGCATGTCCTCACTGGAGGAGAGAGACAGGAACAAAAAGGAAAAGTGAGAAAACACCCTCTCATGGGGGATGGTAATGCAGGAATCCCATCCTATATTTCTCTTTTTGAGATTTGGGGGAATCAATAGATGGCATAAGGGTTACGTCATTTAACTCCCACATGGCCACCTGCAGTTTGAGTTCTGGACCCAGTGGCTTCATACTAACACCATGTATACATGCATGCATGCCCAAAATCCCAAGAGGAGAATGGCAGGGAAGGGATTGTGACATGGCTATCTCCTTGGTAGGTGATTGCTCATTTTCTGTCTCTCTGTCCTCTGTCTTTCCAGTGAGCGCATGCCCCCTATAATAAAAATGTCTCTGAAAGAAAAGAGAGACAGATGATTTTGAACATGCATGCACACTCTTCTGGCATGCTTTTTAAGTCATAAGTGAGAACTTGGACTGTATAATCAGCCAAATGGGATCTGCCATACCAACCACCATGCCACTGGTTAGCCCTTTGTCTCTTTTGATACCTAGTATGTGTCGCCTATAAAACATCTCTAGACAGTAGTTAATGTGTCATTTACTGAGTAAATACTGGGCCATATACATGAGCTCTGGATTCCACTTCTGGCTCCAACTCCATGTGACTTTGGTAGATAAATCCAGGAACCTCTGCTTCTGAGCCTTCTATTCAAACATGACCTTATAAATTGTAACCATATGATGTACTGTGTAAGCTATAAATTGCTGCACACAGGTGTAGATTAGTCCCTTACCAAGAAAATTTACATTTGAAGTCACAGCTTTAATTGTGAAAGGAAGACATGATCAAGAAATATCCATGTAAGTAGTCAGACCAGAGAAGTCTGATTGTGGGAGACAGACCTTCCCTGGCATCTACCACAACACATAAGCTGTTCGTGTCTGTTTCTTCATTGTGACTAGTATAGCACTTGGCATAGGGTCTTTACGGCCGGCTGCAGGTAGGTGAGGAATAGATGTTTAGTAAATTGCTACACTTCTACGACTCCATGTATAAGAATAAGTGTGCTTCCCCAGCACATAAACCTAGAAATTCACGTACTTTCATCTTCCCATACTCTGCTTTATGGGAAACATAAAAATGCTTGAGAGACATTCATATTCCAGCTTACTATTTTATGTCAAGTTCTATAAGGTTAGTAAAAACATTTTAATTGCCTCTGGGAAAAAAGTTAGTTACTGGATAATTTGACTTTTAAAATAATTATAGTGCTCTTTAATTAATATTGTTTATGCTCCGAAATTATGCTGCATATACAATTTAATAGTCCTACTCAGTACATATGCAGCGTTAATAGGCTAGGATTAAAAAAATCCACTGGGTAGATCTTATAGTGCATGAAGATCTATCATGAAAAGACAATTCTTATTTTCAAAATTTTAAAAATAGAACTTTCATGTGAAGAACAACACAGACTGCTAGATAAGCTAAAGTACTATACCTCTATACATGTTTATACAATCGTATATAAAATCTATTAACTACTGTGAGTACCTATTATTTATATATTTTTCTCTCTCAGCTAATATTCATTGGACATTTGCTTTGTATAGTAATGTACTTTATTCATATGAAGCCGTATAAATGTGGCTGACAAATGCCATTAATGATAGCTCCCAAAATGTATTACTGCACAACAGCAATTCGTCCATCTGTGAGATAAATAACCACCACTGCTCCTCTATGTCTTGGTGGTGCACATGCTCATGCCTTCTCCCTCCATCCTCCTGTATCTTCCTCATGCATCGCTCCTGGTTAAAGAGTATTGCATTAATTCTAGAATGGAGAAAGTTATTTCAATCTGGAAACACAAATCGCCTAAAGAAATAAAAAGTGAAAATATAAATATAACAAAATATATTCTGTGAACAATATTATTTTCTTTTAAAAAATAAATGAAATTGGGCTTCATTTGCTAATTATTTAAGATGAAAATTTACACATATGTGAAAACAAAGTTCATCTATTTTATACATTCTATTATTGTCCATCACCACAGCTTGTAAGAGGAATATAACAAAATTAATTTTAAAAAGAAAAAAAATAAAATCATATTTATGCAAGGTTTTGTCAGGGTTTTTTTCAAACCTAATAATATTTTATACACATCTCTCCATGTCATTATACACGTTCACTGTGACAATATTTAATGACATGAGATTTAAAAACGATGAGAACCTCAATGGATAGGTTGGTAAACAAAATATACTGAAAATTTGAAAATTCAGATAGTTATCAGTCAACATTTTTAATTAATGTATTACCAAATATTCAGACACAGTATATACTAAGTTTATTTGCTATCAAATATACAAATTCATTAAGTACTTGATTTTTTTCTTTTCTTTCTCTCTTGACACAATGATTTGTCCTCTGGTGGACTTAAGGAAGGGGGTAAAGATTAAAGATAAATATTGTATAAGTTATCTGCTAATACTGAGTTAAGTAACAAGAAGTAATTGAGTTGTTCTAAGGTCTGCTAATGATAGTGGAATGTCCCTGAGGTCTAATTAGCTACAGCTAAGAATCTTCACAGAATTTGTCTGCAAACAGGTTATGTGGTAGAACTTTGTAAGACTCAAGAGAAAGGCATCATTTAAATGTACCATTTGTAAATTGGCAAAAACCAACTGTGGCTGAGCTGCTTTGCATTTTAAAATTTTCAACTTTACTTTCTTGGTGAACTAAGAACTGCCTGACCATGAACATGAAGCTATATCAGTCAAATTGATTGGTGAGTATTTTTTATTTTATTGCAGCAGGGTGGTAGATGTACATCATATCATTATAAAGTTTCAGGATTAAATAGAATTTAAAATAATCTCATAATAAACTGTCTTCCCCAAATTTTAGATTTAAGTTTCTTCTTCAGTGTGTCAAGCATCAAGAAAGAGAGAAGCAACTGTAATACCCAAAATTTAGAAGTAATAATACTTGACAGTCTTTTTTTTACTATGTTATATTTTAAACTAGAATTATAGGATCTACTCAAATATGCTTCCAAATTTTTCCCATTGAAAATTTACAACATAAGAATTTTCCTATGATATTAAACGAAGTTCAAAGACTTATCTGTTATCTCATTTTCCTGGATTGAAAGAATTAATGATATAATTTATTTTTTATGCTACAATCATACACAGTGATTTAACATTAAATGAAAGGGAAAAAAAAAAACACAAAATGTCAAGACTATAAAAATAATTTAAATATTCAATGTAACAATGATAAAGCTACCAGAGATATTTTTCACAGAAATAGAAAAATCAGTCATAAAATTTTTGTCTGGAATCATGAAAAGCTATATCACCAAAGCAATGTTGTACAAAAAGAATAAAGTAGGAAGCGTCTCTTTTCCTGGACTCAAAATATGTTGCAAAGGTGTGATAATCAAAACAGCATAGTTGTGGCACAAAAGCAGGCAAGTAGACCAATGTAACAGAATTCAGAACCCAAAATAAAACCCTCCAAACACAGCTGATTTTTGACAAAGAGCATAAGACAATCTAATGGGGAAAATAAAATCTCTTCAAATGGTGCTGGAAAAACTGGTTAGCCACGTGCAGAAAAATGAAACTAGGCTCTTATCCCTCACCACTAACAAACGTCAACTCACAATAGATCTAAAGTCTAAACATAAAATCTGAAATTATAAAACCATTGGTAGAAAACACAGGAGAAACCTCACCACTAATAAACGTCAACTCACAATAGGTCTAAAGTCTTAAACATAAAATCTCAAACTATAAAACCATTGGTAGAAAACACAGGAGAAACTCTTGGAGACATCAGAGCAGGCAAAGATTTACTAAAAAAGACTCTCATAGCACTGACAATAATCCTGAAAATAGGTAAGTGGGGCTACATCAGGTTAAAAGGCTTCTGTACAACATAGAAACAATCATTAGAGTGCACATTCCTCAGAATGGGAAAATATATTTGCAATCATTGCCTCAAATAAGGAACTGATAACTAGAATATACAAGGAACTCAAGCAACTTACTCATTAAAAAAAAGTAATTAAAAACAGCAATTGAACTGAACAGACAACTCTCCAAGGAAGATAGGAACGGCCCAAAAAAAGCACATGAAAAAAAAATTAATATCTCTTATCATAAGGGAAATGCAAATCAAAACCAAAATGAGATACCACATAACCTCAGAATGGCTAAGATTAAAACAAAATACAGAATAGTAAATGTTGGTGAGGCTGTGGTGAAAAGAAAACTCTTCTACACTATTGGTGGGAACAACCACTTTGGAGACCCATATGAAGGGTCCTCAGAAACCTAAAAACAGGGGACCAGCAGTTAGCATACTGGCCATGTCGCCGGACACCCATGTAGTTGACCACAGTTCAAGTCCTGGACCCAGTGGCTTAAAACTCACACCAGGCGTGTGTGCGTGTGTGCCCACGATCCTGAGAGGAGAATGGAGGAGAAGGGATTGTGGCATGGCTATCACCCCTGGGGGATGATTTCTCACTTTTTGTCTTTCTGTCTCTCTGTCTGTCTGGTGAGCACACGTGCCCTATAGCAAAAACCTCTAAAAAAAAAAAAAAAGAAAGAAAAAAACCTAAAAACAGAACTGCCACATGATCTAGCAATTACTCTCCTAGCTATCTAATGACAAAATAGGAAAACTCTCTGCTGAAAATATTACTTGCACACCTATATTTGTTGCAGCATTACCCATAATTGCTAAAACATAGAATCAACTCAAATGTCAAGAACAGATGAATGGACAAAAAAAAAAAAAGTGGCACATATGCACTATGGAATACTACTCAGCCGGAAATAAAAAAGAAAAAAGAGACCCTGCCATTTGAAATAAAGTTGACAAATATGGAAGATTTAATGCTAAGTGAAGCAAGCCAGACTGTGAAAGACAGGTATTGTATATCCCCACTTAATATATATCCCTAGTGTCTGCACTCTATTGCATGAACTATAAGATTGGAAGGTATTATAGCAAGGAGGGCTACTGAGGGTATTGGAGACACCATGGAAGGATGCGGGTAGTAAAGGAAAGGAGGGAGGAGATTGAGAGGGAAAGCATTTAATAGGAAAAAAGAGAAATTTTTCTGTTGTTAATCATATATATGGTAATATCTATGACTAGGCTAATATGCACATTTCAAAGTTCTCACTATTTCACTGGAGTCTCATATCAATTCTGTGAGGTTAATGAAATACAAAATAATCATTCTTATTGTATAGTTCTATAAATTAAAACATTATTTATAGGGTCAGCTGGAGGTATGTTTGCTAAGGCTGATGTATCCCACATGACTGGTTGTATAGTCTGAGTCCTGGACCTGGCAGCTAGAAAAATATTCTGGGCACATGTGCATATGTGCCCAAAATCCCCCGAGGAGAATGGAAGAGAAGAGATTGTGGTATTACCACCCCCCCAAGGAGTGGTGCTTTCTCACTTTCCTTGTCTTTCTCTCTCTCTCTCCATCTCTCTGGTGAGTAAAAACACTCTGGCAAATAAAAACAAAATTTAGATTAGATTTTAGCTGTTAGGAATAGAATCTAAAACAAAATACAAGTCACGTAAACAATTCAAGAAAGGTTCTCTAGCTTGTTGCTTCATCCTTTCTAGCTTTCATTCCCGAGGTTACCGCATGGTTTCAAATGGCTTCTAGAGTTCCAATCATAATGAGAGCTAATATGCGTGGTACACATACTGGAAAAAAACATGTTGTACATTGTAAACATATACAGTGATTAAACGTTATTTTAAAATGTAAAAAAAAATAAAAACTGTAAAAAGCTCCACATTATTCTAAGAAATGCACTACATTAAACAACCATTTCTCTGATTTGGGACATTTTATGCAATTTCTAAAGTATTTTTTAATTTTAAATTTATTTATTTTACATTCATTCACTGATCATCATTACAGCATACAAATTGAGTTTTTCCATCCAGAATACACTGTATATTGGCTCAGTGAAAGATATTACCATACATGTTATTGTCAACAAATAATTTTCCATTTATTGTTTTTTAAATTTTACTTCTTTTCTTTTTCTCCTTCGATTCCCTTCCTCACACCCTTTGCCATTTCCGACCCTGCTCCCACACTATCTCTGGTTTATACAGTTGCTTTGCATGCCTTTATTTTTTCAGATTTTATTGATTCACAGAAGATCTTAATTAATCTAAATACATTCAAGTAAAGTGCAGCTGACATATACATATCTATGAACAGATGTCTGAATTTGGACATAAAACTCAGTAGATAGAATGAACATACTGTATAGTAGCACCTAGCTGAGGCTATATACCTTACTGTGGTCGTTAAATAGGTATGTTTTCATGTGGTGTTGTTTTGCTTTTTTTTTTTTTTTTTTTTTTTTTTAATGTCAAGAGAAGCAGTTTTAGCTTTAATAAATCAAAATTTAAAATGTTAAGAAGAGTTTGTTTAAGACTTAGAGCCAGGAACCAGAATGGTGTAATGGTCATGTCGCTGGACACCCATGTAGTCAACGGTGGATCAAGTCCCAGACCTCGCAGATTAAAACCCACACCGAGTGTGTATGTGCCAAAAATCCCAAGAGAAGAATGGAGGAGAAGGAATTGAGGTGTGGCCATTCCCCCATGGGGAGTGATTTCTCACTTTCTGTCTCTCTGTCTCAGTCTCTCCAGCAAGCACACATGCCCTATACAAAAAACTCTCTTAAAAAAAAAAAAATCTTAGACCCAGGAAAAAGTTTAAGATTCTGTTCAAAAAGTAGGTAGATGAATGTAACAACAGCTCAAGAGAAGACAAAAATTCTTAAATCTAGAAAACAGAAGAAAATAAGTAATAAATGTCTACAATTAATAATTATGCTGACTATATAAAATTTTTCTTTTAAAAATATTTTCCGTGAGGAGTTAAGAGATAGTGAAGTGGTTACATCGCTGGACTCCCACATGACCCACCAAGGTGAAACTCATGCGAGATGTGTGTGTGTGTTTGTGCACGCATGTACTCCCAAGATCCCAAGAGAAAAAATGGAGAAGAGATTGAGGCATGGCTGTCTCTCAAGGGATAATTTCTCACTTTCTCTCTCACAGTCTGCCTCTGCCCCACCCCCTGAGTGCACGCACCCTAAGGCAAAAACTTCTAATGTGTGTGTGTGTGTGCCCACCCCCCCTTTGAGTTTATTCTTAGAAAGGGTATTATGAAGTCCAAGAAAAAAGACAAAGTGTTTTACATTTCTACAAAATTATTTTTAAATTACTTTCATTAATTAGGTCTTACTCTTTCTGTACACAATTTTTATTTTTCCTGTTATGTTTGGGAGTCGATGTCAAAATAAGGAAATGTAATAAAACTAACTCAACAGATCATGAATTAACTAATTGAGACTGACTGTTGAATGATTATATATTTCATGACTTTTGGTTGATAAAATATTGCTGATATTTGCCTATGTTCTGTTTTCTAGATTTAAGGACTTTTTATTTTAAGCTATTTATATGTTCAGTGATTTTTAAGGTATTTTTAAAAACTGAATTGAAACATACACTTTCCCCCATTCTTGAGTCCTCCAGAATTTGGAAACTATTTGTAAGTATTCTTTATGATAGTATGGTTATTTGCATAAGTTTAATTTTACATGTTTTCTTGAAACAGAAACTGGAAGTACTGGCTATATTGCAAAAGCTTTGTTTAACTTTTTTGATATACCAAGATTAGGAACCAAGGTTGACTTCATGAAAGCTAACAGAAACCTTAGAAAAGTTTGCCTGACACCTTGACGAAACAGTTCTGCCTTGTGGGTAAGTAAAGAATATCACTTTTTGAGAGGCTCTGAAACTTCAAATGCAGGTATTTAAAGGCACGGTCTTGGTGAATCCCTGACTTGGCTTCCTAGCATTGAGAGGGATTTCTTAAAAAATCTAATCTGGGGACCCGCAGATGCCATACTCATTACATTGGTGAACTCCTACATGGAAAACTAGAGTTCAAGTCCTGGACCCAGTGACTTGAAACATGCTGGGCATGTATGTGTGTGTGTGTCCAAAATCCTGAGAGGGGAATGAAGAGAGGGGATTGCAGCATGGCCATCCCCCACCACCTTGGGTGGTGATTTCTCACTTCTTGTCTCTGTCTTTCCAGCAAGTGCATATTCCCTATAGTAAAAATCTCTCTCTAAAAAAAAAAAAATAACAACAACATAAAAACACTTACCTGAAGTACCTTGTAGAAAATACCATCAAAGCTAATTTAACCAGGATTCTTATCGTGCTTTGCACAAATGAGATCAAACTGAAACTAAATTCACCCTAAACTCACCCTGCAAAATAAAGAGAGAGAGAATATAATTTTATTATTGGATACTTAATAGAACTACATGCATTTAAGATAGCACAATGGTGACTACAAAGTCTAAACAGAGTTTTACACAAATTTATACAGGGAAAATAAAATGCAAAGCAACTAACACTTCTCTTGTATCCTTAAGAGACCAGAGGATGGATGTACTTGAGATTGTCTTATGTATTTGTGAGAGATCTCTGAGATATTTATGGAAATTCACAATTGAAAAGGTCAGAAAGCTCATATAATTGCACTGTGAAATTAAAAGTTTTACTTTAAATTAGTCCCATTATATGCTTAAGGAGACACCCTGAAGAAATAGGGGGTAGGCAGCAGCTCCCTTCTTGAAAGACAATGCCACTGTGAACCTGTTGCTGAGTGTTAATCAATACCTACAATTTTAGTGATCAGTTTGTTGTATATCAGAAAACTTAAAACATAGGACCAGAAGATGGCATGGAGGTCAAGGCAGCTGGATCCTACATGGTCGACTACATGTTTTGAATCTGGACCCAGAGGGTTGAAAATCACAGCGGGTATATGTGCATGTATGCCTAAAATTCTGAAAGGACACAGGCGAAGGGGTTGTGTGGCTATCCACCTGGTGGATGGTTTCTCATTTTCCCTTTCTCTGTCTTTCTCCCTTCGCTCTGAGCCCATGAACCCCATGGCAAACAAATAAACAAAACCCCAACAATTAAATATTTTCATATCCTTTGACCTACAGAATATAAATTCTAGAATATCAATTGGTAATAAATATTTACATTTGTCTTATTTATATACAAGAAAGCTCAGAATCTCAGAATTATTTAGGTATAAAGGCAAGAATTTTTTAAAGGATTATTTATTTATTTTCATCTGTTATTATTGTATTTAATTTGAACAGAGAGAGAGAGAGAAAAGAAAGGTGAAAAAGAAGCCGCCAGGTCCAGGACTTGAACCATGGTTGGCCATGTGGGAATCCAGTGCCACTAACCACCATTTCACCTGCAAATCCCTAAAGGCAAGATTTAAAAAAGAATCTAAAATCTACCAATAAGTATTGCTTAAACTAACCATAGAGTATTTTCTGTTGTCCATTAAATTAAAGTTAAGATCCTTATTGCAATAATAACTTCATAGCAGGTACAGTTCACAGCAGTTATTCAAAGCAGTTACTTCCATGCCAATTCTAGAATTAGATTAACATGGCAATAAAAATTACAGTTTTTAATTCATACAGAGTAATAGGTGCATTTATGGGGTTGTTGGAAAAGTCATGATGCATTTTTACATCTCAAAATACATCCAACAACCTAATATTTCAACCATTTAAATTCAATCTAATAATATCTTTATGAAATAGCTATGAAATAGGCACCAATATTACCACTTTTTAACACAGAAAGCAAGGTCAGCAATCAGAACATCATCTGTCAGGTTAAAAGAAACCAAGGCTCCTGAATCCAGAGCCAGGGTCTTTATTCTTTCATAACTACTATGTCATAGTACTTTCGCACAGTCACAGACTATAAAAGTGAATTAGAACTATTTATTAAAAGAAACATTTTTTAACTTATTTTTACCTTAGTTTGCTAATACTAGATGAATAATCAAGGCTTTCCTTAGAAATTTTAGAACATACAGAAAATTGTAAAGAAAATTTGAATTACACATAATATTGTGTAATTCTCCAGAGATAATCACTTTTTTGTGCTTCTATTTCTAATATTTGTAAAATTTCATTTTTTTATACATTCAATCATGTTATTTAGCTTATAAAGTGAATATTCCAACATGGGAACATTTCTCCCTAATATTTGTGTTTTCCTCCAGTCCATTTTTTCCCTAAAAAAATTAAGGATAGTCCTGTATATTCATTATTTTTTTTGGAATTGTGATTTCTGGTTTATAGTCCATGTGTATATTTTGGGGATACAATACGATTTTTGAAAAAATTAATGTAGTGTATAATAATCAAATCAAGGACATACATTATTCTTCAACATTGATCATTACATTTCATTTAATAACATTTCTAGTAATTTATTGTAGGATTTTAAAAATTTATTAAAGTGCCCATATCTTTTATTCTTCTGTGGTACACCTTCCAAACCCGTTTCCCCTTATCTACATTAATTTTTGCATCTATTGAATATGCTCTCTTGAATCTTCACTCAACCCCAAGCAGCTTCTGGTTCCTAGCATTATTCTCTCTTTCTATGCATTTGAGTCCTTCAATGTCTGCCACAGGGTGTGGGCATTCAGTATATGATGAACAGGGACATATAGCATTTGTGTTTCAAAATCTACCTTATTTGGGAACCAGCAGTTAGCGTAATGGCTATGTCGCTGGACTCCCACGTAGTCGACCGCGGTTCGTGTCCCGGACCCGGTGGCTTAAAACTCACGCCGGGCGCGCGTGCGTGCGTGCCCAAGATCCCGAGAGGAGAATGGAGGAGAAGGGATTGCAGCGTGACCATCCCCCCTGGGGGGTGATTTCTCGCTTTCTGTCTCTATGTCTCTCTCTGTCTGTTTGGCGAGCGCACGCGCCCTACAGTGAAAATCTCTCCAAAAAAAAAAAAAATCTACCTTATTTCACTTATCATTATACCATCCAGGTTCATCTATTTTAGGTCACATGATAGACTTGTTCTTTATGTCTGTGTCTGTGTACTATATTTTCCCAGTCTACACATCGTTTGTTCAGCACCCAGGCTGATTCCATGACTTAGCTATTTTAAACAATGCTGCAATAAAGGAGGGTGTGCAATGTTTCCCTGACAAGGAAATTTTCTATCATTTTGGATAAATACCTAGTAATGGGATATGAGGGTCATACGATAGTTCAATTTTTAGGTTTTCGAGGAACCTCCATATTGGTACTTATTTTATATTCTCACCAGTAGTGCATAAGGGTTCCTTTTATCCTAAAATCTTGCCAGTACTTGTTATTATTATTATTTTTTAATAAAACCCAGATGATCTGGGCTTAGGTGAGATCTCACTCTAATTGTGGTTTTAATTTTGATCTTATAATAAGAAAAGTTGAACATTTTTCCATATGCATTTAGCCATTTTTATAGGATTATTTTATTATAAATATGTATTAGAAGGGTTGGAGAGCTGTGAACTAGTAGGGGGGTCTTTTTGAAACCTCTTTTTTTTTATGGTGGATGGAGGTTGCTAAGCAGTAAAGTAGAAAAAAATGAATTTAAAAGAAAGAGTATCAGTGCATTACAAAATTTGTAAGTGAAACACATTTCTTCTTTCTTTTTTTGGGGGGGGAGGTTTTTGCTATCAGGAGTGTGCGCTCGCCAGACAGAGAGAGAGAGAGACAGAGAGACAGAAAGTGAGAAATCACCCCCCAAGGGGGTAGCTACGCTGCAATCCCTTCTCCTCCGTTCTCCTCTCGGGATCTTGGGCACACATGCACACGTGCCCAGCATGAGTTTTAAGCCACCGAGTCCTGGACGCGAACTGTGGTCAACTACATGGGAGTCCAATAACATAGCCATTACGCTAACTGCTGGTCCCAATATATTTTTTTATCTCAGAAAATTATATTCAACATTCATGTTTAAAATGTAGTCATGTGAGGGGTGCAAGGTGACATGGTGTTTGGGTGCTAGATCCCCACGTGACCAACCACAGTTCAAGTCCTGGACCTGGTGGCTTTTCCACTTTCCCCTTCTCTCTCTCTGTCTCTCTATGGTCCAATTAAAAAATAATAATAACAAATAAAAACAAATAAATAAAACAATTCTTTAAAACAATATAATCATGTATGACGAGCCATCAGGTAACAAGTGGTTAAGGTGTTGCCTGAGATTCAAGCCACCAGATCTAGAACTTGAACTGTGGTCAGTCATGTGGGGGTTCAGTGCCAAAACCACCATGCTACCTACTGGCCCCCAGACATGGAGCTCTTACTGAAGACTGCTGCTGTCCTGGTACCTTAATGACTCTATCCTGACTGGCTTTATTGGCAGGCTCTCACTAATCAGCTCTTCTAACTCACCCTCATGTGGTCACCCACACATCACTTAAACTCCCCACAGAGGTGTCAGGATGGTTGGTTGAGATGGGGCACTGGCACCAGCCTTGTGTCATGCCCAGATAGCCCACCACTTGATCCTTCACCCATGTTTCGGAATGAACTTAAGGCATATATAATTTCCTGCCTCATGATTAACCACTATCTTAGAATTAAGTTTTGATGTATTAGACATGGCTAACCACTCATTCCTTCAAACAATATCTTGATTTCCATGATAGCAATCTCTCTTCATTCCTTACCTACCCCCAATGGCCACTCTTCTCAGTGTCCTTGCGGGTTTTTCCCCATTTCTTCAACTTCTACACATCAGCATGCCCCAGTGGTTCTATAACCACTGCTCTATTATTCTTTAAGGAGGTCCTATTGACTCGCATGACTTTAAATAACATTTGTGTGTTTATGACTCTTTATTTGTAGCTCTGGCCTAGGCCTCTTCCCTTAAGTTTGATATACTCAGGGCTCTAGTTTAAATGTCTCTGCTGGGGCTTTTGAAATTCAGCATCATGTAATATGCCCCAAACAAATCTCCTGATCTTCCCTGCTCCTCTGCTTTTCCCATTGTCATTCCCACCTCAGTAAATGGCAATGTCCGTCTCCTCGCTCAAGTCTAAAATGTTGGCAGTATCCTTGAGTTCTCTTTTCTATCTCTTCTCTCAATCAAAACACTCGGAAACTTGTTAGTTATACCTTCATGCTATGTCCAGAATCTGACTGTGTCCTGAGATCTTCAGTGCCGTCATCACGGTACAATCACAGTGACCTCATGACTCTGTTATGGTGATGACCTTCTAACTGGTTTCCTTGCATTTTTCACTCTTTTTCATTTTTCTTAAGTCAGCAATCAGAGACTCAGAAAGAAGTAGTCTTTCCTTACCATTATACACAAAATAATGTCCACCAGCATCTCTGTCATCCTTACTCTGTTTAACTTTCCTTCATAGGACTTACTACCAGAATGCCTATCAAGTTTTGTTTATTATATGCCTTTACCTGCGTTATGTTCTGGTGGAGATAATAAAGAATGCAACCTCTGCAAACCTAGGGACTCTGTTTTTACTATCAAATCTCTTGACCTTAGAAGGGTGCTTGGCTCATAAAAGGACTTAATACTTTTTATTAAATGAGTGAATAAATGAATGGATGGACAAAGGACATTTCTTTCAGAGGAAATCCTCATTATATTACATGATTATAACTGATGTGGTTATTAAAGGATAGATGGAGGCATAGGGAGACTAGGTAGTATTATATGAATACTATACATGAATATGTGAATGTTAGAATTGGAAGATACAGTGAAGAAAATCTTGATGAATTGCGCACTACTGCATTGCTAATCAAAATTCCTAAGAGTGGGTGATTTATAAGGTAATAAAGTTTTTTTAGCTTATGGTTTGGAGGGCTGAGGTCCATAAGCCCACTTCTGGTGAGGTTACAGCTTCTTCATGGAGGGCAGGATGTCAAGCATTGATGCTGTCTGTAAGTTTCTCTTTCTGGTCTTTACCCTTGTGGGCTTGGCCCGTCTCATTTCCTCTCCTTATAAAGAAATGAGAAATCAGTCATGGAGGCCCCACCCTAAAGACATCATCATTCTGAAGGAGCTCACTCTAGGAAACCAGGAAGGGATTAAATTTTCACCTTACATTACAATACAACCAAGTCCCAACAAATGTACTTACTTTAAAAAATATATTTATTTTTTATTTATTTTTTTATTTTAAAATATGTTATAGGACACATGTACTTATCAGAGAGATACAAGGAAAGTGAAAAAGCAAGCTGCCAGGTCCGGGAAGCGAGCTGTGATTGGCCATGTGGGAATTCGGTACCTTAACAACGATGTCACCTACTGGCCCCCAACATGTGAAATTTTGAGTGACAACCCATTAAGATCAAATTCCAAAACATGAACCTTTGAGGAACAAACCATTATCTAAATTATAGCATGACTGTCATTTTATATGAAATTGGAAACAAGGGAGAATGAGAAGTGGAGAGATTAAACTACATAACTACCGTCAGATAGTTAATCAACCACCAAGCCAGAACTAATGCCCAGAGCCCTGGCTTCCTGTCCAGTTCCTCTTTTTCCTTCTCTATTCATTATTCCTTTCTTTCTTAGTAGTCAAGCCTGGGCAAAATATCCTCTTCATTTCTGATTTTCAACATTCTTCTCTTACCACCTCCCTATTGACAGCAAAAACTTTATGGAACTTTCATTAAACTAATTGAAGCAGGTTTTGAAACATTCCCCAGGTCGGAGTTTATTTGGCAAAGTTTCACTCTAGAGAAAAGGAATTCCCTGGCGAAGTTGGTCCCTTGGTTACATGTGTGGCTTGTTTTATTTTAGATAGTTTGAGGATCACAGCATTTAATCACAACCCTTGGACTTTCAGTGGGTAGGTAGGTTTGCTGCATCAAAACAGGATCTTAAGATCTCTTTACTTGCAGTTTTGCTTATTCTTTATATGCCATAAGTCTAAATATTAGCCCCAGTACATATCCCCTAAATTTTCTTTTTTTTAAATTTATCTTAGACATCGTCTATTTAATTTTCTAAAAGCTCCCAGGATCATTAATGACTTATTCTAGGAAACAAGCTCTGACTCTTGAATTATAGTAGAAACTACCACATTGTACTATCAAAAAGCAACATAATATTGTTGCAAAAGCAGTGATTTCTGAGTTAGTAAGCTGGCAAATGGGTAGTGGGTAGGTTTGGAAAGGTAAGTAACTTCTCTTAGCCTCTGTCATCTCATCTGTAAACAGAAAGAGTAGAGTGAAAGGCCTCTAAATTATTTTCAGTATCATTTTAGAAATGGCTTAGCTCAGTGTGGGACTTGGACTTTGGTTATAAAGGCCTTCAGTGAAAAATCAGAGAAGTGGATAATATTAGCCAAGAGACCTGAGTTGATCTGGGACCAGGACTCTTAGAGAAGAATCCAGTGCTCTATCCTATCCTAATTTTCTCAAACCAGAACAGCTTAAGTAACAATCTGTCAATATTTCATCAGTGGCTAACTTCACTCTGAATTGGTGGCACTTGCAATACGTATCTTCTAAATCTATCTGATCTAGTTCCTATTTCAAGGCGGAGCAAAATTACCACTTTTTTGATGAAAAGGTAAGTAATATGATTTAAATATGGTGTGAAGTTTCTAAATAGGATGTTGGGCAAGTTAATTTTTCTCTTTGAGCCACAGATGCAAATTGACTTAGTTTGATGATTATTTTGGGAGGTGAGGCAATGAATTAAATTATTAATTATATTGTGGTAACTATACATATAAAAATATTTGATAATTTTAATAGTTCTTTATGATTTTGAGATTCTGTTAGGTTTCATTTGAGAATTACCAAGTGGGAGCATGTGAATGGGATAGAAGTTCCGTTACATCTCTCCAGCATCAGTCACATTGGTATGTTAGGCTCTTGCTTATATTTTTCTCTAACCATTGTCTGTATTCTACCATTGAGTCCTGGTCTGGAGTCCACACACCCATATGCTGATTCAGGCTTTTATAGCTGGACACCTTTTCTTACCATGTTTTTAAAGTGAGGTAGCAATGAGGGGAGAAAAGAGGTATTTTTTATCAGCTAAAATGAGAGAATGAAAATGGGAGAATGAAAACAGGAGTAGAAGAGAGAGGAATAAATATAGAAAAGAGAGAGATGACAGAAATGGAAAAGGCAGTTTTCACCTGGGGCATAGTGGGGGAGGGACTATAAGAGAAGACTATAAGGTAGTTCATTTCTTAGGGATGAAATTTGAAAAAAGTGGGCCCTGCTATATTCTTCCCTTATTTCTGAGTGATGTCTCAGATTGGTCCTAGTATATTTTCCATAGTTTCCCTAGTAGATTAAGAAATAGATTTAATTCAGTCACAGATAAGAGGTACGTGCTTGTGTAGGCAAATGAATAATAACAGGACTTCTAAAGGCCATATTTAATTATAACTCTTCTGCACTGCAGTGTAAGCTTACACAGTGTATTTACTTCTCTATGTTTCTGTTCCCCATATATAAAAAAATGGGTGGTAGTAATGACACCAATATTGCATTGTCATGAGAATGGAATGAATGGATGTATATCGAGTACCTAACCCTACCCCACAGAGACAGAGGTTGTTCTGAGCAAAAGTAGAAATTGTGCTCTTACAGCATTTTACTCCAAGAGAAGGAGAAGAAGGGAAGGGCTCACCTGTGTATGCCTAATCTTTTCACCCAAATTTACTCTACTCCCCTAGCAGATGGGGCTTAGAATATTATGTTCCTGAATTTCCCTCTACCAGGAAAGCAGCACCAAGCGTGGCAAGACATGTTCTCCCCCAATCTCTACCTACTGGTATGCTAAAAAGTGTTTAATAACAGGCCATCCTCAAAAAAATCTGTGTGGGCCAGCCAGATACCCTGATAGTTAAGGAGGCTTCTAGATCCAGCAGCTTGAAAAACATGCTGGGTTCCACCTGCGTGAATACCCCAAATCCTGATATGAGAATGGAGGGGAAGAGCATGTGTCATGGTTATCTCACTAGGGCTGATTCTCACTTTCTTTCTCTCTCTCTCTCTCTCTCTCTCTCTCTCTCTAGTGAGCACATGTGCCCTATAACAAAAAAATAAATAAATAAAATATGGTCTGATTTGTAGTGTTTGCTGACTTCCAATGTGCAATTATTTATAACCTGACTTAAGCTAACAATATGACATCACTGAATATGCAGTTGATTAAAGATGCATCCAAAGTTGCTCTGAGCTTGGGACCAGCAGTTAGTAATGGCTATGTCACTGAACTCCCATGGAGCCGATGGCGGTTCAAGTCCCAGACCCAGTGGCTTAAACTAACACCGGGTGCGTGTGTGTGTGTGTGGGTGCCCAAGATCCCAAGAGGAGAATGGAGGAGAAGGGATTGTGGTGTGGCCATCCCCCCTGGGGGGTGATTTCTCACTTCTTTCTGTCTTTCTGTCTCTCTGATGAGTGCACACACCCTATAGCAAAAACCTCTCAAAAAAATAAATAAATAAAGTTGGTCTGAGCTGGTGCTAACACACCACAGCTTCCAATACTTGGACGATTAAGCAGTATTTCCTATATAAGAATATATGAGATTGCTGAAGGTAGGAAGAATCTATACATTTGATAAATATTGTCACTTCTCTCCAAAATGGTTGTCTTGATTTTCACTTTTACAACAGAATATAGGACTAAATTTAATCCTAACTCTAAACCTAACACTTACCTTTGCTAAGCCTCTCCCTCACTCCCTGTCCCAGTAACAATCTTTTCTTTGTAGTTAAAAGTAGTGTTTTTTATATTTAATGGACATTTATTTGCTTACTTGGGAGGTTTAACGTGCTTTCACATGTATATTGATCTCTCTCATACTTTTTTTTGTGAATTGCCTGTTTAATCCTTTTTTTCTACTGGGATATGTGTATATTTCTTATAGATTTAATAATTTTTTAAATATTGGGGTTATTAAATATTTTCACATATATTTTAGTATTTTTTCCACTGTGTTATTTGGGTAGTTACTTTGTTTATACTGTTTGCTGTTGTTGTTGCTGTTCAAAAATTTTATTTATTTTTTCCCTTTGATAAAGACCAATTCTAAAACTTATGCCAGTCTTGTAAAGGTCTTTGTGTCTCTAAATTAGAATTACATTCACTGATTCTGCTTCTAGTTCTTTAATAATTTAAATATTTGTATTTAAGTCTTTAATTCTGAATCTATTTTGATGGAGATAAAAAAGTGGGCATCAAATTCTCTCTCTCTCTCTTTTTTTTTTTCAATTGGAACCAATTAGAGCCAATTGGGCCTGCCCTGTAGTACAATGGTTAAGCACTGTGCATTGGGAGTTGGTTCTCACGTGGTTGATGGTGGTTCAAAACCATGGCCCTGGCAACTTTCAGTCTGAATAGCAAAATTGGGAAACTCCTGTAGATTTCCACAGACTCTGCTGCTGATCATGTGTGTTGTCTTTGCTAATAGTGATAGGTTTCTTTCATTTGTCTTTTACCACCTAACCAACTGTTGTGGTTATAACTAAGCTGATGGAACTGTGTTGAATGCTGTAAACACAACAGCATCTGAGATACACACCGTCAGCATCAGTGAAGCCTGGAGCTGCCAAAGACACTGTCACCAAGACTAACAGGAATGTTGTGTGTACCTTGCTGATGAACGTTGGTTTTAACTGAGTGCTGGCATGGCAAGGATGGAAATGCCTACTAACTCTTTTTGGTGTTGACAGAGTTTGATATTTGACATAAAAACCAGTAGACATTACATTTCTTGAAACTATGATATAAGTAATCGGAACTGGAATCAGATCTGCGTAGGTCAAGCTAACGTACAGGATATTGATCAAAATCACTTCCCAATGCTGAGTTTTGATTGACACAGTTTTGATCACTAAGTGTAACCAAAAAAGTGTTAGCCCAGATAAAGCAAAGGCTCTTAGTGAAGGAATCTAACCTGAGAAAATTGAGCACCCATGTAAATAAAGAAAAGAGGATGAGTACCTTTTGGAATGGGCAGATTTATTACTGAGAATGTAATTCCTGGAGGCATAGGTGAAAGAAACAAGGAAGACAGGAAGGGATTCTTCAGTAAGAGAACTATGAAAATGCAATGAAGAACCTTGATTCAAAGTCAGAAATACCAGTTCTGAGTCCCTGAATGAAAAAATTCATCACTTTTTCTGTGATTTGGGGGCAAATAACCATTTATCTAAGCTTTCATTTCCCACTAAAATGAAATGAGTTAAAATAATACAAAATGTTAAACTGTTTTGTTTAATGCTGAATGAGTACATATATGCTAAGCGAATGACTGAGTAATAAGTGTGTCATAATATGGATTACACTATCTAATGTGCTGTAAATGTGATGAACTAGAGTTTGTTGTATTTGCAGTCTCTCACTCCCTGGTGTCCAGCACATCTGAATCGAATCCATGGCCATTACAAACAACGTGACTGAGTTCATCATCACCGGCCTTTTCCAGGATCCAGAGGTGCAGAGAGTGTGCTTTGTCATCTTCCTTCCTGTGTACCTGGCCACAGTGGTGGGCAATGGTCTCATCGTTCTGACAGTCACTGTCAGTAAGAGTCTGCATTCCCCCATGTACTTCTTCCTTAGCTACCTGTCCTTGGTGGAGATCAGTTACTCCTCTACTGTGGTCCCTAAATTCATCACAGACCTACTGGTCAAGGTTAAAACCATCTCTCTGGAGGGCTGCCTGGCTCAGATATTCTTTTTCCATTTCTTTGGGGTCACTGAGATTTTCCTGCTCACAGTGATGGCCTATGACCGCTATGTGGCCATCTGCAAGCCTCTTTATTATACAACCATTATGGACCGACCTGTGTGTCGCCGTCTTGTGGCTGGTTCCTGGCTGGGGGGCATGATTCACTCCATAGTTCAGATTCTTCTCACTGTCAAATTGCCCTTCTGTGGTCCCAATGTGATTGACCATTACTTCTGTGACCTCCATCCCTTATTCAAACTTGCATGCACTGACACTTTTGTGGAAGGGGCTATCATGTTGGCTAACAGTGGATTATTCTCTGTTTTCTCCTTCCTTATCTTGGTGTCCTCCTATATTGTGATCCTGGTCAACTTGAGGAACCATTCTGCATCAGGGAGACGCAAAGCTCTCTCTACCTGTGCCTCTCACATCACAGTGGTCATCTTGTTTTTTGGACCTGCGATCTTCCTTTACCTGAGACCCTCTTCTACCTTCACTGAGGACAAACTTGTGGCTGTGTTCTACACAGTCATCACCCCCATGCTAAACCCCATTATTTACACACTCAGAAATGCAGAGGTGAAAAATGCCATGAGGAGGCTGTGGAGCAACAAAGTGAACTCAGATAGGGAACAAAAATGAAAAGATGAGACAACAAATAGCATGAACAATGAAGAGGGTGATGAAATACGCAACCGAATTTTAGTCAACTGTGGAAGATTAGAGGAAAAATTATTCTATGCATACTTGTTGTTGTATTTTAGATGAGCAGTTTATATTCCATGGGCTCAGTCTGAGTTCTCTCCTAGTTGTCAGAATTTCAGAGAATGCTTAATATCAGGCTGCTTTCCTTTTCTTTTCCAGCAGTTTATGTTGCAAAGTGTATAGCCATTACAGACCAGCCACCTGAACTGGAATCCCCACCCTGCCCTGCAGCTGCTGAGACAATGGATTTATTCACTTCATCTCTTGGTGTTAGCATACTGTGGTATGTGGAAAGATCATGGAATTACAGACAAGTTATTGTTTCACATTGTCCCTCTTTACCTGTGTGATCTTTGGGACTTCTAGGAAAGCTACTTTATTTGGCATCTCCATTCTATAAACCTTATTCTAATATCTGAAATTCCATTGTAAGAACTTTCTTTTTTTTCATTTGAGAAGTATTATGAGAATTCAGATGTCTCTGGTAGATAAAATATAAGCTATTGCTAACCATTAATATCTTAAACCTGAGCAATTTTATAAGACCCATATCTTTCTAGGCAGTTGTTTTCTGAGCACTGAAGTAAGGACAGTGATTGAGTTAGGAATACATTCAGTTTTAATTGTAAAACAACTTGTTGAACAATGGCTTAAGCCAAATCTAGTTTATTGTCTGTCTTTGTATGACTTGAGAGTTCACAATGGCTTTTACATGTTTAAATGATTTTAAAAAGGGAGAAGGATAAATATCTTGTGATGTATAAAAATTATTCAATATTGAAATTTTAGTGTTCAGAAATAAAGTTTTATTGGAACACAGCTATGCCCATATTTTACATGTTATCAGTTTTTACTTTCATTCTACCATACAGTGTTGAGTAATTGTTATAGAGACTGAATTGTCTGTGAAGCCTAAAATATTTACCTAACCCTTTAGAGAAAGTATTTCTGTTCTTGGTTTAAACCATAACATTAATTTCTGAGATCAGCAGTTAGCATAATGGCTGTGTCGCAGGACTCCCATGTAGTCAGCTGCAGTTCAAGTCTCAGACCCAGTGGCTTAAACTCACTCCAGCCGCGTGTACATGTGTGCCCAAGATCTCGAGAGGAGACTAGAGGAGAAGGGATTGCGGCGTGGCCATCCACCCAGGGGATGATTTCTTGCTTCTTTATGTCTCTCTGTCTTTCTGGTGAGCACATGCACCCTATAGCAAAAACCTCTCAAAAAACAAACAAACAAAAAACATAACATTAATTTCTTATTTTTTTTCTTTTTTCGGAGAGGTTTTTGCTATAGGGTGCATGTGCACACCAGAAAGACAGAGACAGAGAGACAGAAAGCAAAAAATCACCCCCCAGGGGGGATGGCCACACCACAATCCCTTCTCTATTCTCCTCTCTGGATCTTGGGCACGTATGTACACGCACCCAGCATGAGTTTAAGCCACTGGGTCCGGGACTTGAACTGCAGTCTACTACACGGGAGTCCAGCAACATAGCCATTATGCTAGCAGCTGGTCCCACATCACATTAATTTGTCACCTACAAAAAGTTTGGAGGTCACTGGATCCAGGGTTGTTTTGCTAATTCTGTGGTGCCAGTATACCGAGTCACTGCATTTTAGTTCTCTGGGCTGTTCCTCCTTGCTGCAAGATGCAGTATGCCAGAAGCTCTAGACATCAATCTTTATATGAGGGATGGGAGAGACTTGCTTTTTATATGGGGGCATATTTTGAAAAAATGGCCAGTATACCATTTATTATTTTTATTCTTATTAACCTTAGATGCAAAGGAGGCTAGAAAAACAAAAGGGAATAGAATTCTATGTTAGCTTAGATCAGACACTGTTTGTTTTTCCCCTGGGGCCAGGGACATTGCTTTTTTAACGATATCAGTGTTTTGTCATCAAGAAATTACTATCTACCACGGGGAGCATTGGTGGAAGTGGTTTCTCATTGGGTGAGGTCCCTGGGCACAGGAAGGTGGTTAAGGACTTTGACTTAGGTGCCAAACTGAATGAAGTCAAACTCTGTTACTTAGTGACTAAGTCACAACCTCAGGCAAGGAATGATTACTCTGCGATTTAGTTTCCTTGGCAAGGAAGTGCAAGACTATTTCCCTTAATGTCAAAGGTCTCTCCTGACAGTAAACTCTGCTTTACTCTCTCTCTCTGGCAAAAACCTCTCAAAAAACAAACAAACAAAAAACATAACATTAATTTCTTATTTTTTTTCTTTTTTCGGAGAGGTTTTTGCTATAGGGTGCATGTGCACACCAGAAAGACAGAGACAGAGAGACAGAAAGCAAAAAATCACCCCCCAGGGGGGATGGCCACACCACAATCCCTTCTCTATTCTCCTCTCTGGATCTTGGGCACGTATGTACACGCACCCAGCATGAGTTTAAGCCACTGGGTCCGGGACTTGAACTGCAGTCTACTACACGGGAGTCCAGCAACATAGCCATTATGCTAGCAGCTGGTCCCACATCACATTAATTTGTCACCTACAAAAAGTTTGGAGGTCACTGGATCCAGGGTTGTTTTGCTAATTCTGTGGTGCCAGTATACCGAGTCACTGCATTTTAGTTCTCTGGGCTGTTCCTCCTTGCTGCAAGATGCAGTATGCCAGAAGCTCTAGACATCAATCTTTATATGAGGGATGGGAGAGACTTGCTTTTTATATGGGGGCATATTTTGAAAAAATGGCCAGTATACCATTTATTATTTTTATTCTTATTAACCTTAGATGCAAAGGAGGCTAGAAAAACAAAAGGGAATAGAATTATATGTTAGCTTAGATCAGACACTGTTTGTTTTTCCCCTGGGGCCAGGGACATTGCTTTTTTAACGATATCAGTGTTTTGTCATCAAGAAATTACTATCTACCACGGGGAGCATTGGTGGAAGTGGTTTCTCATTGGGTGAGGTCCCTGGGCACAGGAAGGTGGTTAAGGACTTTGACTTAGGTGCCAAACTGAATGAAGTCAAACTCTGTTACTTAGTGACTAAGTCACAACCTCAGGCAAGGAATGATTACTCTGCGATTTAGTTTCCTTGGCAAGGAAGTGCAAGACTATTTCCCTTAATGTCAAAGGTCTCTCCTGACAGTAAACTCTGCTTTACTCTCTCTCTCTGGAGGATATAAGAGGAGTGCTCTGGGAGGTGAGTGCTTGGGAACTGTGAATAGAAACCAAGAAGGCAGGGAATGGGTCTTGTCTATGTATCCCTACACTTAGCATTCTGCTCAGTTCACAAAAGTAAACATACAAAATAGCTATTTGCCAATTTATGTGAATTAATATCACATAAGTGAACTTTTAATTCATCAAAAACATGTTCTGGGGTCAACTGGTGCCACGATGATAAAGGTGGCTGGATCTCACATGGCTGACCGTGGTTTAGAGTCTCCTATCAGGTGATTTCAAAACACATCTGGCTTATGTGTGTATGTGTGTGTCCCAAATATTGAGAGGCAAAATGGAGGAGAAAGAATTGCAGCATGGTCATGCCCCCTGGGGGATGCTTTCTCACTTTCCTTGCCTCTCTCCAGTGAGCTCATGCACCCTATAGCAAACTAAAATCAACAATAACAAAAAAAAACATGTTCTGGGCCTGACCCTGTAGCACAGTGGTTAACTGCTTTGCAGAGGAAGCCAGATTTCCCATGGCAAGCTGAGGTTCATATCCCTGCCCTGGATACTTGCAAAACATACCCGGCATGTGTATGCATGCCTCTGATCCTGACAGGATGGGCAAAAGGAGGAAAAAGAACAGAATTACAAAGAGAACTTTGTGGGGTATACTTTCTCTCTCTCTTTCTCTCAGGCACATGCATGTACTCTCTTGGAATAAACAAAACAAAACAAAACAAAAGACATATTATAGACTGGCTCCATGGCATAGCAATAATGCACTACTTGAGAGAAACTGTGTTACATGTGACAACTGTGGTTTGAATCCATGGCCAGTCCGCATGAAACATGTTGGGCAAGTGTATGAATGACTGAGATCTGGCTGGGGGGCTGGAGAAGGGGATTACAACATGACTAGTCCCTACGGAGGGTGATCATCTCTGCCTCTCTCAGTCTTATCTGTATAAGTATGCCTTCTCTCATAAATAAAGGAGAAAAAAGTGTACTATTAACATGACAATATATTAACATGACTATATTTATAGCGCTTAGTTTTACTGATTTCTAAACTGAACAATGAATCTGACGGAGGGAGATTTTTGTGTATATTAAATTTAACTGTCCTTGGAAATGATTCATATAAAGAATTATTTACATATATTACACACACACACACATATATATTTATCTTCCAATAAATTTTCAATCTAGTCACCTGCAGTTGCTACTTCTCTTTATTCTTAGATTTATATTCTCAAAAAGGACATAGGTACAGGTAGTAGATGAGGAATGATGTCTGGGTATATTTTCACATGTGTTGTTAATCAAGCTTACCTGTGTCAAATTAAATTATGAATACAGTTCCCTACTCTGTCCTATGTCTATACCCTTTTCCATGTAGATTTGTAGTTTTTCCCACAAAAGGAAGAATATACTTTTCTACCCCTTGACTTTAGTCTCAACCATATATCTCACTTAGGTTGATGGGATGTGGGTGGAAATTACCATATGCCAGTTAGAGTTGGCCTCAAGAAGCCTCCTGCTTATGTTTGCCCTCTTGTATCGTTGTCACTATCACAAGATGATGAGCAGCAGTTGCACACAGCCTGAGCTGCAGTGAACCGACGGGATAGAACTTCTTCCACTGGTCCACTAAACTGCAGATTGAAGTAGAGCTGCTCCAGTCACCTTGCAAACTCACAAACAAGGCTGAATTCTTACTGTCGCATACTGCTCAGGATTTGTGGTTACTTGTTATGTAGTACTAACTCAATATAGTTGAACAGGCAAATAGGCAACTCAAAGGAGAGCAGAAAAGTCAGGGAATTGAGTTAAGTATGGTTAATATTTACTAGACTCACTATGTTTACCTAACAGTTCTTTATAATAAGTTTTCCTAACTAGAGGCATCAATGTGTCTTTTCTGCTACCTTGAAGCTTTTGCCTTTGATTTGAACTCTCTGGAAATTAAACCTGCAAATTTCTGCCTTGTTGGCATAATTCAGTGACTCTGTTTTATGGATTGTTGATCTTGATTTGTTGACTATTGATTTTGTTCATTTGGCAATTCAAATTTCCCACAGTTCTTAGAAGAAAAGCAATGGACTAAATTGGAAGCAGAAGCATGTTTCCGGTGAATTACAAATTCAATAAATCAGTCATTTGCTTACTAGTTAGTTGGCCTGGCTAATTCTGTAAATTAACTATGAGCAATGTGTTCATCTGGCAAACTTTTAATTGGTCTACTGATATTAGATAAATCATTTTTCTATATACTGGTGTGATGAATGACAGGTACTGTGTGACAAATGACAGACTGAAAGCATTCAAAAGCTACTGAATCAATAAAAGATATCAAAGTGATATTAACATTATTTATCTTTATAATTTGAAAAGAGCTTAGGACAGAAGTGAGATTACTAGGCGTCAGAGAAGAACTTTTTATTTTGGTGAGCTATTTTTAGTTGAGATATAGAAGTGGTGTTAATATTGCCTTTCAATGAAAAAATTCCAATTTATTATAGACTGGCTCCATGGCATAGCAATAATGCACTACTTGAGAGAAACTGGATTACATGTGACAACTGTGGATTGAATCCATGGCCAGTCCGCATGAAACATGTTGGGCAATTATACCAAAATCATGGAAATGTCTGAAAGCTATATTAGGATTATTAGCAGAGTAATTGATAAACTTTATATTTTCATAAGATCTTCTACATTTATTTACAGGTTTTTCTATAGGGTGTGTGTTCTTGGTGGAGAGACAGAAAGAAGAAAAGTGAGAAGTCACCCCCCTGGGAGGATGTCCAAGCTATGATCCCTTATCCTTCATTCTCCTCTAGGGATTTGGAGCATACACACACATGCACTGGGCATGAGTTTTAAGACACTGGATCTTGGACTTGAATTGAAGATCAGCTATGTTGGAATCTAGCACCTTAACCACTATGCCACCTGCTAGCCCCCCCCGTTATGCACATTTCAAAGTCCTTTCTGACTCACTACTTCACTGGAGTCGCATATCAATTCTGTGAGGTTAATGAAATACAAAATAATCATTCTTATTGTATAGTTCTATAAATTAAAACATTATTTATAGGGCCAGCTGGTGGTATGGTGGTTAAGGCAGCTGGATCCCACATGACTGATTGTACAGTCTGAATCCTGGACCAGGCAGCTAGAAAAATATGCTGGGCACGTGTGCATATGTGTCCAAAATCCCCCGAGGAGAACAGAGGAGAAGGGATTGTGGCATGATCGCCCTCCAGGGAGTGGTGCTTTCTCACTTTCCTTGTCTTTCTCTCTCTCTCCATCTCTCTGGTGAGTAAAAGCACTCTGGCAAATTAAAACAAAATTTAGGTTAGATTTTAGCTATTAGGAATAGAATCTAAAACAAAATGCAAGTCAAGTAAACAATTCAAGAAAGTTTCTCTAGCTTTTGCTTCATCCTTTTTAGCTTCTATTCCCAAGGTTACCTCACGGTCTAAAATGGCTTCTAGAGTTCCAATCATAATGAGAGAATTTCTGCCACTGGGAAAGAGAAAGGAACCAATTAAGCAAAATAAATGTGTATTCCTTCCTTTGAAGTTGTTAAGGAGACTGGGTAACATAATTTTTATTTTAGGTAGGCATTTACTCAGATCAAAATTCAGATGTCTTAATATATTGTTATGACATAATAATAATGGTTGTTATGACTAAAAGTTGCTGGAAATGTTTTTTTTACACTCCTTTTTTTAAAAGTATAAACTGATATTTTACTTGCTAAATAACTTTTACAAGGAGGATTATGTAGAATACATTGCTAATTCGGAAAGAATCTTAGTATCTTTTACCACGTGTGTGTCTAATTAGAACTGGAGAAATGAGGACATAGTCAATGGGTTAATCTTCACTGGTTTAGGAAATGAATCAACATATTAGTACAAACACAATTTATAATTTTAGGTGAGGTGAACAGTATCATACCACTACTATTTTAACAACTCTTTCCTACAACAACATTCATGACTCATATTTTTTTTAAAAAAACTGTCTTCCTTAGATTTACTAACCAAATTTTCTAATATAAAAAATAGCTAATAGATTTTCATAGCAAAACAATTCATGATATCATGTTACATAATAAATACTTTACTTTGGTGCTTATATGTTCTTATTTACTATTTTTACTTTGCGTTTCTGTATAAAGAATAATGGTTATTCAGTGCTTGCATTCTCAAAAGCAATAATATCAAAGCCTTTAAAAATTTTAACATGTCTCATCAAAATTTTATTAGTTGAAACTTGTGGAATCTTGTTCTAACCAATTTTAATCAAGGCTATAAGTATCGCTCTGTAGAGAAACATTTGTTATACAAATTGCTCTTACAACATTTTAAATTTTGTTTATTTTATATCTTTAATTTGTTATGGTGGATAAATAAATCAGATGGGAAAATAAATTTTTATTTTAGAAAAATTAAATCATATATTGATATGGTCAAAGCAGTGTAATGAAGTCCCATGCACTCCGTACCCAGTTTCAATGGGCAAATTTTGTTTCATTTCTAGTTGGACATCACTGCAGCAGCACTGTGGATACTGGGTCAGACATTTCCTTGCTGTGGGGGTTTGTCCTGTGCATTTCAAGACGTTGCACAGCATCACTGGCCTCTAACCACTAGATGTCAGTAGTACCCTTTCTCACCCTGGTCATGACAACCAAAAAAACGTCTCCAGGTGTTGCCAAATGACCTCTGAGAGGAGCAAAATCACTCCTAATTGAGAACCACTGATCTCTACCTTATTCACACCAAAGCAAGAAGTGTTATTTTAGTTTCCTGATACCGGTGATCCCTATTCCTAGGACCTAACCATGCAACAGTGTCACTTTAGGTAAAGACATATAATTAAAGTTTTGGTAAGCAGGAGCTATAACTGCTCTGTGCAGAGTTCGCACTCTATGAACACTGAGTAAATTTAACTTGTTTGTAGTTCCTATTGATTTATGAAGTTGTTTCCTCTAAGGTAGTTTGAGAATTTCCTACAATTCCAAGTTGCTTCTGTGGTAGGCAGTTAGCCATGAGCAGGTAGCCCTAAGAGAAAAGTGAAAGGCTCACTTAGGCCAGGTGCCAGGAGGACGAGGTAATTTGCCATATTAATTCCTTGAGGCTTGAGGGAAGCATACAGGGATAGTTCGTAGATTTTCTTTTGTCAAAAGGACCCAAGCAGGCATTTGGTCATTAATATGATAGACTAATTGGTCATTAATATGATAGACTAATTGGGCGATCTAATTGAGGCAACCTGACTCACACTGGGCGTACGTAATTAGGTGACCAAATTCCTCACTTTGCCTGTGAGGAAGGTGCACAGGTGCAGGAGAGAATGTGTGGATTCAAATTTAAAGGAAGAACATAGGCAGCGTAAGGGGGCCGCCCACTACTGAATATTCATGACCTCTAGTAATAAGAATAACGGTTGACCAGTATCAAATGCGGTTGCCACTTGGCAATCTGCCCGCCCAACAACCTTTTTGGGTGTACTTCCTTTCTTTCTTTTCTATTAAGCTTTCTTTTCTGCTTCATTTGTGGTTGCAATTTCATTTTGCGCTTAGGGACAGATCTCTAATTTTAGTGATCTGGACCCAAAGAACCAAGGATTTCACAACGCAGCTCAACAGTTTTCCATCCGTTAACACTTCCTACAGGGAGATTTAGGTCTTACTTCCCATGAGATAGATTGCTTGATTAGAAAGGGGAGAGAGTATGGCTCTCTAGGGACCAGCCTCCCTTCACCTGATCATATGCCTTCTTCCCTGATGTCTCTTGCTGTGTGAATTTAAGATTGAGCTGCCAGAGTTCTTAGTGCTCTGTAGAACACTTGGGAGTCAAGTTTACTTTATTCTTATTTAAAATGAGGTGGAACTAAATTTCCAGCAGCTTAGTCTTAGCATTTCCAAGCTTGAGGTTGAAGGAAGCAGACTCTCCATCTTTTACTCTAGTGAGACAGGTGCTCTGGTTCATAATTTGCCTTCAGACTTCTGGATTGGCTAACTGTGACACCTGCATGTGCTGACGGCTGCTCACAGGGCCTCATTTACTCCTCTGTGGTCAGGACAAAACAGGTAACTGCGGTGAGAACACCAAAGCCACAAAAATACTGAGGTGAGTTGTGTTTGTGACCATGGGCTTCTTTTGCATGTGACTCATAAACTTTGAAAGGACAGACAGTGGTACCATGAAGTATATGGCATTTTACAAAGTTCTCTTGTGTTGGTCCAGTCTCTGAGGCACAATGCTTGATCCTGAAATTCAGTGATGGAAAAAGGCATGGTCTCAGTCCCAGGAAACTTTGTTATTTTGATACTTACCAAATACCTACAATATACCAAATATATAATGAAGACTGGGTATAGTACAAAGCCAGTGTTCACTCATTCTGTCTACATTCATTAAATTCTATTTCAGAGCAAGACATAGTCTTTGCCCACAGGAAACTCACACTTCATGTGCGTAGATGGTTGAGTAAGAAAACTATAGTTCAGAGTAGTAAGAGCTGTGATTCCAAAATGTCCTGTATGAACAGGGGTTGTACGAACAGGGGTCATGGCTGTGAAGCCTATGGATGGAGAAGGGGATTCTCTATCTCTGAGAAATCATAGGTAGCACTTGGGGTTGGAACTAGAATTATGGCATCGATCTGTGAGGCAGGTATAATCGGCATGTTACAGTTTGGTCCTTGAGTCTCTGAGATGCTAGAGATCTTCCTGGGCATCACCTAGATACTACCTGAAAAACCTGAATGTGAACCAAGAGTCCAGACTGCTTAGCAATGCTTTGTTCTGTGAATGGCTTCTTAGTAAAATTCCCTAGCTGGTCTGAGAATTTAGGGCTGTTCTCTGCCTTGTGTTAGATTCTGTAATTGTAAGTTATGTCAGTAATTTCCTTCCGGCTATGGTGGTCTTTAATCACCTGAGCCTGTCCCATTCACTGAAGGCAGAAAGCTTTGTGGTGTGAGTGGAAGTCAGCTGGCTCCGTGTCTCAAGAGTGCTGGGGTCTTGCTTTATGAAGGGATATTGATACACACAAACCTCAGCCACCTTGGACAAAATCAAGCATGGACTAGGACAATGAGAAAATTGGTCGATAAGCACTCTCAGTGATTCCCTGAGGGGTTGAAGGCCATGCAGTGTGAAGAAGCACGGGTCAGAGCATGAGTAGGCATGGAGACAAAAGGGTTGATGAACTTTGTTCTCGCTGGGGGGAGGAGGGGGGGCATGTGATTGGAGGAAAAGTAGAGACTGGTAAAGAGAATTGCAGATGTATTGAGTGGGAACCTTGGACAAGGACAAGGTCAGTAAATGACCACATGCGGAAGGAGAGAATAATAAGAAAGAAAAGCAGAAATAAGAGGTAATACTGAAGGACAACCAATATGTACCTGGGACAACCCTTCTACTAAAGATTCTGAAGGGTGTATATAGAACTTGAAAACACTATCTGCAAACTAAGGATAGAATGATTTTTGGTTGTTTATATGTCTTCCTTGGAGAATTGTCTGTTCAGCTCATGGCCCAGTTTTTAATTGGATTTTTTTCAAGTGATCTGCTTGAGTTCTCTGTATGTTTTTGTTATCAGTCCCTTCTTCAAGGGGTAGTTTGCAAATATATTCTTCCATTCTGAGGGTTATCTCTTTAATTATTGCTTCCTCTGCTGTGCAGAAGCTTTTTAACTTGATTTAATCTCACTTGTCTATTTTTGGGACTAATGCCTGTGCCTGTGCTTTGGGGTCTTCTTTAAGTCTTTGCCTACTTCGACATCTCCAAGAGTTTCGCCAGTGTTTTCCACAAGTAGATTTATTTCTTATGGCCTTATGTTTAGATCTTTGATCCATTTCGTGTTGACTTTTATTAGTGGTGAGAGATAGGGTTCCAGTTTCATATTTCTGCAGATGGATACTCAGGTTTTCCAACATCATTTGCTGAAGAGATTTTCTTTTCCCCACTATATTGATCTTTTTGAAAAATCAGTTGGCTCTGGGATTTAGGATTTATTTATGGGGTCTCTATTCTGTTTCATTGGTTTACCTGCCTGTTTTTGTGCATCATCTTCTTTTGATTATCTCAGCTTTATAATATATTTTGGAGTGAGGGAATAAAATGCCTCCTTCTCTACTTTTTTTTTTTTTTTTTTTTGCCACTTTTTTTTTATGGAGTCTTTTTTGATTCCAGGCAATTTCTATGATAGTTTTTTTTAATTCTATTTCTGTGAAGAATATCTCTGGTAATTTGATTGGAGCTGTATTAAATTTGTAGATTAATTTGGGTAGAATTGATATTTTGATTATATTAATTCTTCCAATCTAGGATGTGGAATGTCTTTCCAATTTCTTGAGTCATCTTTAATTCCTTTTTTAATTTTTTCAAAATTTTCCTTATAGAGATCTTTGACTTCTTTAATTAGTTTTATTCCTAGGTATCTTACATTTTTTGTGACTATTATAAATGGGATTGCTTTTCTCAGTTCTACCTAAGTCTGTTCATTGTTGGTACAAAATGATATAGATTTTCGTATGTTGATTTTCTATCCTGCCACTTTACAGTTTTCAATGACCACTTCCAGGAGTCTTTTTTTTTTTTTAATTCTTGGTTTTCTATGTATATAATCATATCATTTGCAAATAGAGATAATTTTACTTTTTTTCCCCTATTCAAATACCTTTTATTTGATTCTCTTGTCTAATTTCATTGGTTAGAACTTCCGTTACTGTATTGAAAAGGAATGGAGTAAGTGGAATACTAATCTTGTTCCACTTTTTAGTAGAAAAGCTTTGAACTTTCCATCATAACATATGATGTTAGCCATGTGTTTTTCAGATAATGACTTATATTATGTTGAAAAATGTCCTTTCTATGCCAATTTGGTGAGAGTCTTAATCATGAAGGGATATTGTATTTTATCAAATTATTTTTCCATATCAATTGATATAATCTTATTTTTTTCTCTTCTGTTGATATGTATTACGTTTATTTTTTGTGTGAATATTGAATCACCCTTGTATCCGTGGAATAAAGCCTACCTGGTTGTAGTGTATAATGTTTGTATTGTGTTATGGGATATGATTTACTATTGTTGAGAAATTCTGCATCTATATTCATCAGAGCTATCAGTCTGAAGTTTTCTCTTTTGATATATCCTTGTGTGTATTGGGGATGAGACTGATAACAACTTTGTAAAATGAATTTGAGAGGGTTTCTTCCTTTTAGATCTTTAGATGCAGTTTGAGTAGAATGGGGTTAGCTAATGAAGCCATCAGGACCCGGGTTTTTTCTTTGGAGGTTTTTTATTACTGATTCAATCTCATTTCTTGTTATAGATCTTTGCAGGTTCTCTAGCTCTTTCTGATTTACATTGACTCTATTTGATTTCCTTTCTATTTCCTGTGTCTGAATGTCTGAATATTTCAGTTGGTTTGGAAAGTTTTCCACAAGCATTTTATAGAATAGGCATAAATATTCTTTACCTTCTGGAATACCAATGATTTAGATATTCGGGCATTAAAGGGTATCTAATTTTCCCATATGTTATCCTCGATTTTTTAGTTGTTTTAAAAATCTTTTTGGTGTCTTCGTCTAAGTCAGAGGTTTTCTTTTCTATGTCAGACCCTGTCCTCTACTTGGTCTAATCTTCCACTAATACTGTTGAAGAAGAATTTAATCCATTAACACTCAGTGTTATTATCAATATTTGCAGATATGTCACTGACATTTTGTTAGTCATTTTCTTGGTTGCTTTTTGTCCTTTTATTTATTTTTGTCTCTTTATAGTTTTCTTGATATAGTACTCCCCTAAGTACTTGTTGAAGAATTAGTCTAGTATTGGTGAATTCTTTCAGATATTGTTTGTCTAAGAATAATAATATTTTCTCTACACATTTGAAGGATAATCTTGCCTTGCAATTTTGACTTCTCATATTACAGTCTTTTTCTCTAGAAGTTCTGTTTGGTTCTTTTTAATGGTATCCATCTCTTTACGAAATGCTTCCTTCAAGTCATGGGATGGTTTTCTCATCTCCTAGAGTCACTGGTCCTTTTTTCCCATTCATCTCATTAAGTTTAGTTATGGTAAATATTTTGAATTCTTTCTCTGACATTTTTATGATTCTTCTAATGGTCTTTTTTTTTTTTTTTTCATAGTTGGAGATGAGCCATTATGTTCCTTTGTGGGGAAGTATTTCCTGGTTTTCTCACAGTTGAGGATGTTTTTGTCATTTTTGCTCATTGAGATGTATTCACTTCTTTTTTTTAAAGAATTATTTTACTTTCTATTATTATTATTATTATTAATTTGACCAGAAAGAGAGAGAGAAAAGGAAAGTGAGAAAGCAAGCCACCAGGCCCGGGACTCGAACCATGGTCAGCCATGTAGGAATCCAGCACCTTAACCACTCCACCACCTGCCAGCCCCAGTGATGTATTTACTTCTCAGAAATTCTTTGGAGTAGTTTTCTATAGATGTGTGTCTGTGTGGTTCCCTTTTTTGTGAATTAGCTCTCAGCCAATTATTCTGTTCATTCTGTTTTTAACTGCGGTATCAGAGCAGGAGTCTTGGTTAAGATTTATGAAGAGGGGTTTCTCTCTTTTTACTAGTGTTTTTGGTAGGGGTAGAGGATTCCTTCAAATCCTCACAGCATTGAGACTTAAGCACTTATATACTTAAACTCTTCCTGTTTCTAGATGGATGTTGGCTTCTAACACTGAAACTGCAAGATCAGAATTCATGGTACTGGGGCTGTGTCCTGCACCCTAGACTGGGCAGAAAGTTGCAGGTGTAAAATTTCTCTTAAAGACCTGCTTTTCCTCTGCTCCTCCTAACACTGAGTCTGCAGGATTAGAATTTGCGGTGCTGGGGTTGAACCAATCCTGCATCCTGTACCCTAGCCTGGGACATTTTGCTTCAATATATGTTATGTGATTTTATAACTTCATCTAATTTTTTTCTTTTTTAGTTCAGATGCTATACCTTTTTCCATTCTTTAATTTTCAGCTTTTCTGTATCTTTTTTTTAAAGTGTATCTTTATTTTTTAACAGTATGTTTATATTTCATTTTATTCTACTACATATCCATTTTAGTTAATTAATGGGACTATTTACTTCCATTTTTAGTTTTATATGTACTTCCCCTATTTTGATCCTCTGCCATGTCTTGTGCCAGCTTTTAATGGAAAAGCTTTTATCTTTTTCCCCATTCAGTATAACGTTAGCTATAGATTTTTCATATAAGGCTTTTATTGTGTTGAGAAATGACCCTTCTATATCAATCTTATTGAGAGTCTTAATCATGAAAAGATGTTGTATTTTCTCTTTATCATCTTAAATAATCATGTTTTTTATCTTTCCTTCTGTTAATATGGTATATTTCACTATAGTCTTGTGTATGTTGAACCAACCTTGCATCCCTGGGATAAAGCCTAGCTGGCCTTGATGAATAATCTTTGTTATATGTTGTTGGTTGTGATTTTAAAGTATCCTGTTAAGAATTTTTACATCTTGGAAGCAGCAATTGGTGTAATAGCTATGTGGCTGGACTCCCATGTAGTCAACCGCAATTCAAGTCCAGGACTCAGTGGCTTAAACTCAAGTCAATATCAGAAAGAAAACAGTCCTAAGGAAAGGAAGAATCAGTTCCTAGTCCCTCAGCTCCTTCTTATTCACCAGATCTTCTGCCTGAGCCTCTTGCACCCTCTGCCGACTCTTTTATGGCACTTCCTCTTCCTCCTTCTCCTCCTCCATTTTTAAGTAATGACTTTGATAGATTTAAGGGGTGCATGCAAAACTGTGTAGAAAATGCCCTGCAGGAAGATGACATCTTAATATCAGCCATATGCCCGGTAGTAAGAGCTGAACAAGGTTTGGGCCCGTGGGTAAATATGAGACAAGTAGCCATTACATATTAGGTATACTAGAGAATGTGGCTACTGCTTATAACCTGACTCCAAATAATCGAAAGGGACTGACAAGAATGGTGACATCTCTGGCCTAATACACTGTATGGAAACAAGAATATGATGCTGCCTGCCACAGTTAAGCAGCATACAATAGAGCAAATGCCCCTGAAATTACTTTTAACATGCTTAATGGGTCATGGGATTTTGACACACAAGAATGGCAACTCCAGCCTCCCACTGAGAGCTTCTCTCAGTTAGCTGGCCTTGAATTGCAGACATGGAAAACAATCCCTGATTCCTTTGCAAAAAATGTATCATTTACAAAAATTAGAGTCTTCAGGAAAGTTTTGACTCCTTTCTGGACTGACTCTAAGAGGCCTTACAGAAACAAATTGAAAATCTGAAGTTTCTGATATCTTATTAAAACAATTAGCATTTGACGATGCTAATGCCAACTGTCAAGCAATCTTAAAAGGAATTTGTAATAAAATCATTCACTACTCTAGTTTAAATGATGCAGACCTGCCTGAAAGCCATAAACAAGTGCTGCTGACTGTGGTACTCCAGCCAAAAAAAAAAAAAAAAAAAGGTTATAACTGTGGAAGAGAAGGACATTTCTAAAAGGCATGCAGAGAAAAAAAAAAAAAGTCAATATGCAGCCTTGACAGTCACTAGGAATAATAGTGCTATTCTGTCCCCGCATTTAGATAAAGGCTTGGCTAGCCCCCTCTTTTTTTTAAAGGCTTTGTTTAGCCTCTTCCTAACTCTACAAACCTTAATTTCTCTAAGGTGCCACCCTTTTTCATCACTCACATATGCAATCATACAAAGATCCCTGGCATTCTTTATGAAGGAAATGATCAAGCAGACTCAGCCTTAAGAGATGTGTGTTCTTTCTTTTCTGACCCTATAACCTCACATCAATTTTTTTTTTTTATCAAAACGTAAAAGCTTTGTCCCATCAATTTCAATTGCCAACTGCCCAAACTAAAGATATTGTCAATTCCTGTAATCATTGCATAGGCACCTCCCCTTTTTAGAATCTGTTAACCCTCAGGGAACTTGAGCCAATGAGCTTTAGCAAATGGATGTTACCCTCCTCCATCGATACTTAAATGTTGTAGTTGATACATTTTCCCAATTTTTATGGGTAAACACTGATACAACTGAAAATTCGTTAGGAGCTATCAGGAATGTCCTATCTGCCATCACCATCATGGGAAGACCCAAATTCGTAAAAACTGATAATGGACCTGCCTATACTTCTATAAAATTTCAGTACTTTTGTCTTCAATGGAAGATAAAACGTATCACTGGCATTCCTTATAACCCCACAGGACAGGCTATTGTTGAACTTATGAATCAAAGAGTAAAACAAGTTCTTTCCCCCTTCTTAAAGCAAAGTAAGGGGAAATCAGGCCCCCCTTCTAGCCTTGGTGCAGATTATTAGCATTAACAATGTACAAATTAAGCCATTTAATTTTGACTTTCAATTAAAAATCACACCAATGGAGCATGACTTGGCAACATATGACATCTTCACAGAAGCTCCCCCATACCACCATTAAAGTGTTTATAAAACACTGCCTGATCCCAACTGGCATGGACCTGTTCTCTTAATCACCTGGGGATGAGGGTTTGCTTCTGTGCTTACAACTTGGATCCCATCCTGGTGCATATAGGACCTGCATATCATGAGCTGGCACCCGGCATTGAAGGATCTGATCTGGAACTTCAGCTGGCAATTCACAACCAGTATACCAGTACGGCAAGAAGAACAAGAAGCGAGGGAAACCTGCCAAAGCTAACGAAGCACCTGGGGAGACATCATGGCCTTGTCCAATGATGTACAGCAGATGCTAATCAAGATGAACAAGGAACCAACTCCTGGAAACCCTTTTTCTGGCCATATGTGCCAAACTTACTGCAAACTCTATGACATTTTATTGTATATTGATCTATCCGTGCATGTGTATCCTACCCTCTAATGCTTTACTCAGTCAAGAACACATACAGTGAGCATCAATAAATTGGCTATAATATGAGGACAACATCAAAATTCCTCAATCTGACTTCCTTTTGTTTACAACACAGAGAACATGTTCAGTATATTTTGGGATCCTGTTTACAACCGATCTGTAAACCCCTTGATGATATTCGACAAATGACTATTTTTTAAACATATTAAGTATATCTCCTATAGTGATATGTATAATTGGAGACCTTTATCTTCTTCCCCCCCAAAGGTCAAATTATATTATTCATTCCGAATATTGCAATGTCTGAAAATGAAACATGTGCACAAGTTCAAAATTGTATATCTAATTGTCTTAAATTGCCTGTCAGGTCACATATGTGTAAAAATAAGGAATCAGTCAGTTATGCCTATGAATATGTATGCTTTCTTCTAGGGTGTTTTTTTTTTTTTTTTTTGAGAGGTTTTTGCTATAGGGCGTGTGTGCTTGCCAGACAGATAGAGACAGAGAGACAGAAAGCAAGAAATCACCCCCCAGGGGGGAGGGCCATGCTGCAATCCCTTCTCCTCCATTCTCCTCTCAGGATCTTGGGTATGCATTCACACGCACCCGGCATGAGTTTTAAGCCACCGGATCTGGGACGTGAACCGCGGTCGACTACATGGGAGTCCAGCGACATGCACCTGGGGAGACATCATGGCCTTGTCCAATGATGTACAGCAGATGCTAATCAAGATGAACAAGGAACCAACTCCTGGAAACCCTTTTTCTGGCCATATGTGCCAAACTTACTGCAAACTCTATGACATTTTATTGTATATTGATCTATCCGTGCATGTGTATCCTACCCTCTAATGCTTTACTCAGTCAAGAACACATACAGTGAGCATCAATAAATTGGCTATAATATGAGGACAACATCAAAATTCCTCAATCTGACTTCCTTTTGTTTACAACACAGAGAACATGTTCAGTATATTTTGGGATCCTGTTTACAACCGATCTGTAAACCCCTTGATGATATTCGACAAATGACTATTTTTTAAACATATTAAGTATATCTCCTATAGTGATATGTATAATTGGAGACCTATATCTTCTTCCCCCCCAAAGGTCAAGTTATATTATTCACTCCGAACATTGCAATGTCTGAAAATGAAACATGTGCACAAGTTCAAAATTGTATATCTAATTGTCTTAAATTGCCTGTCAGGTCACATATGTGTAAAAATAAGGAATCAGTCAGTTATGCCTATGAATATGTATGCTTTCTTCTAGGGTGTTTTTTTTTTTTTTTTGAGAGGTTTTTGCTATAGGGCGTGTGTGCTTGCCAGACAGACAGAGACAGAGAGACAGAAAGCAAGAAATCACCCCCCAGGGGGGAGGGCCATGCTGCAATCCCTTCTCCTCCATTCTCCTCTCAGGATCTTGGGTATGCATTCACACACACCCGGCATGATTTTTAAGCCACCGGATCTGGGACGTGAACTGTGGTCGACTACATGGGAGTCCAGCGACATAGCCGTTATGCTAACTGCTGGTCCCAGGTCCTACGGTGTTATTTTACATGTGGCTCTTTCACATTTAATGAAATCCCTGCCAATCTGTCTCATAACACCTTATGTTGCCTTAGTTGTATAGCAACCATACTGCCTTCTTGAAAGATGTTAATTGGGTCACAAAATAAACCCAAAAGCAGTCTTTCCCAGGCAAAATGAGCTGCTCCATTGCCTGCAAATTACAAAGACTTGATTCATCTTCTTTCAGTGACACAAAAGGCTTTAATCGTTGCATCAGTAGCTGATAACACGCTTATGCCTATAATGAATAAAATCAATATACATCATTTAGCTTGTGCAGTAGCCAGAGGTTTAAATGCCAGCTCTAGTGCCATGGCTCTCAGCATTAGGAACAACTCCAAGCCACTCTGGATAACCAAGCTACCATTAATGATCTTCTTCTACTCTTTCAGAATCAGGGATGTGAAAAGGTTCAGCCAGCACATGTGCTGCTTCAGTCTCTCTGACAACTATGCTAAGGTTAACAATCAGACCACTCACCTTCTTGAAATTGACGTTAACAATCAGACCACTCACCTTCTTGAAACTGAGACACATATCACAAGACAGCAATTGGGATATTTTTTGGATGGCCAGATGACTAAATTTCACCTGGCTAAAACAATTTTTTTTTTTTGAGTTATACTGCTGGTAATTATTTTCCTAACTACTTGTTTCTGTATTCATGTGTTGTCTGTGTGCGTCTCTTGGTGTTGCCCTTCTCCTAAATGGGAGAGAGTCATGTAGGCTTTTAAAACAATAAAAGGGGATATGTGAGGGTATGTAGCCTAATAACAGAATGTCTCATTAATCACTTCACTGCAAACTGGCTGACACATGCCTTAGATGCAAAGGGCTCCGTGAAAATATGATGAGGCACAGGACCTGACCCTGGCTAAGTTATGCTACGCCAGTTCAATGCAATATTTATGGCTTGCCCACTATCCTCTCTGGAATGAACCAGATGGCCTTCACTGAGGTTTTAACAAGTCAGCACACCTGCTGACAAGCAAGCTGGCTTGGCACATGATGAATAACAAGGTCATATATGACAGACAACAGAGCCTCCTGAAAATGTATACTCTGTAGATGCTTATTTCTGACTGTGAGACTTTAACCACATTCCTGCATGCTTGCAAAAATCTCACCACACTTTGTAAAACAAATAAAGACACTCAGCAAGACTGAGTCGCACAGTTTCCTCTGTGTTCACCTATAGTTTTGTTTATGTGCCTCTTCCTTTTCTCCAACCTTTTGCTTTACAGGACCAAGTCCCAGGTAGATGCCAACAATTTCCTAGTTATCTTGCTGAAAATTTTTGCATTTGTGTTCGTCAGGGATATTGACTTAACGTTTTTGATTTTGGCATGTTCTTGCCTGGTTTTGTAATTAAGATGAGGGAGGTTTCCTAAGGTGAATCCAGGACGGTTCCTTCCCTTTGAATCTTTAGAAGTAATTTGAGGAGAATTTGTATCAGTTCTTCCTTAAAAATTTTGTAGAAATCAAAAGGAAACTCATCAGGACCTGGACTCTTCTTTGTTAGAAACTATTTATTACTGATTCAATCTCATTTCTTGTTACGGCTCTATTCAGACTTTCTATTTCTTCCTGGTTCAATCTTGGTAAGTTATACATGTCCAGAAATTTGTTTTTATCATCTAGGTTTGATTGTTTGTTGGTGTATAATCACTCACAGTATTTCTCTGATATTTGTATTTTTGTTACGTCTGTTGTAATAATACCTGTTCTTTGCTGATTTGACTTATCTGTTTCTGTTCTCCATTTGTCTTGATTAATCTAGCTAACAATATGTCAGTTTTGTTTATCTTTAAAGAACCAGCTTCTTTTTTCCTGTATAACTCTTTTCTCTATTTCATGCATTTTTGTTCAAATCTTTATTATTTCTTTTCTCCTGGAATTTTTGTTTTATGTTGTTGTTTTTCCAGTGCCCTGAGTTGTGTCATTAGGTTGTTTGTTTGCCACCTTTATGCTTTTTTCTTGTGGACACTAATTGCTATGAACTTCCCTCTTAGGACTGCTTTTCCTGTGTCCCATAGGTTTAAAAATGCTCTGTTCATAATGTTGATTTCTGTGAACCTTTTGATTTTAGTCTTAATTTCTTCTGTAGTTGTAAAGTCATTCAGAGGTAGGTCGTTTAATTTCCATGTATTTCTTTATTTTTGAGGACTCTTTCTATAGTCAGTTTTAAGTTTGATTCCATCATGGTCAGAGAAGATGCTTGATATTGTTTCTATACATTTGAACTTGTAAAGGCTTGTTTCCTGTCCTATCGTGTGGTCAGTCTTTGACAGTGTTCCATATGGGATAAGAAAAATGTATTTGTGTATGTGTGTGTGTGTGTGTGTGTGTGTGTGTGGTTGCTGGGTGAAATACTCTATAAATGTTTGTCAAGTACATTTCATATATGATAT
>NW_006160077.1:342657-344961 GCF_000334495.1 Tupaia belangeri chinensis | reverse complement strand
TTTTGAATATTTTTACTGTTCTTCCAATATGAAGGATAATCTCTCTGTATGTAGCATTCTTGTTTAAAGTTGTTTTTCTTTCAATGTTCTGAATACATCTTCCCATTTGTTCCTTCCCTTCATTGTTTTAGTTGAGAAGGCTGGTATTAGTCTAATGGGATAAACTTTATAAGAATCCTGACATTTTCCCTTGCTAATTTTAGAATATTGTCTTTGTCTTTGAGTTTTACCAATCTGGCTATGCTGTACTGGGAGGAGGATCTTTTTTTTTTTTTTCTGCTGATTCTATTTGTGGTGCTTTTATATTTTGGGTCTGAATTTCTCCATGTTTCTCTATTTTTGGAAAATTTTCAGATGGTATTTCATGAAGTACATTTTCCATTCCTTTAGCAGATTCTTCACCTTCTGGAATACCATTATAAATATATTTGGGTATTTCAATTTCTCATATGTTGTTCTCATTTTTTTTGGTGGTTTCATCTATGTTGGAGACTTTGTCTTTAATGTTAGAAATTCTTCTGCTTGGTCTGATCTGCTGTTAATGCTTTCTAGGCAGATTTTAATTTCTTATACTGTATTCTTCATTTCTAGAAGTCCTATTTGATTCTTTAGGAGGGTATCTATTTCTACATGAAATTCCTCTTTCATGTCCTGAAATGATTTTGTCATTTCCTGGAACTGATTGTCTGTTTTTTCTTGCATCTCATTAAGTTGTTTTTTTTGTTTGTTTGTTTGTTTTTTTGCTATAGGTAGCGTGCACTCACTAGAAAGACAGAGAGAGACAGAGACGGCAAGCGAGAAATCACCCCCCAGCGGGGGATGGCCACGTGCAATCCCTTCTTCATTCTCCTCTCGGGATCTTGGGCATGCACGCACACCCGCCCGGCATGAGTTTAAGCCACTGGATCTGGGACTCGAACCATGGTCGACTACGTAGGAGTCCACTGACATAGGCATTACGCTAACTGCTGGTTCCACATCTCATTAAGTTTTGTCACTATGAATGTTTGGACTTCTTTTTCTGATATTTCTATGCATGTCTCCGTGTTGTCCATTGCTGGTGAGGGGCTACTGCACTTACCTACAGGAGAGCTACCCCCTTGTTTTCTCATTTGTCTTTGAGATGTGCACTGGTTTTTGGACATTTGATGTATTCTGTAATATTGGGAAAGGAAATTTTATTCTTAGTTCCCAGGATTTTTTCTGTAGGAGAGCATGTCCAATATTATAGCAGTTATAAGTACCTTCAGGTGCTTGGCTCCTATACCAAACTTTCAGGTCTTGATGAGGCTATGGCAAGCTAAGGAGATATAACTTAGCAAAGAGGATCAAGTCACATGCTTCCCCTAGCATAGCATGGAGGCTGATGTACCAAAAGTTTGAAAGTTACTCCTAGGGCCTAGGTGGTACGCTCAGCAAAGGAAGCATACTAGGCTGGATTCTCATGGTGGATGGGCCAAGCCCAGGTTGCTAGAGTGCTGAGCATTGGAGTGGCAGAAGTTCCATTTACTCCCATGGTCTGGGAGTGTACTCACGAGAGTTCTGCCGTAACCAGGCTGGCCATAGGTGGAGTGAGCCCAGGCCATCAGGGCACTGGGTTATGATATGGCAAAGTTCCATGGGTGCACACAAGAAGAAGGCCTGTCACAACCAGGATACTGAACTTTAATTTTTTTTTCTTTTTCTTTTACATTCAATTACTGTGAATTATTACAGCATATAAAACAAATTTTCCCATCATGAAAACAGTGCTTACTAGACCAGTCAAAGGCATTACCATGTACATCATAATCAATAAATTTCTTTCCATTTTGGGTCCCTTAAATGTCTTGCTTCTTTTTTCTTTCCCTTGATTCACTCCCTCCCCTCCCCCATTCTCCACCCTCTTTCACCACTGTCTCCAGTATCATCATGTTCTCCATTCTTTTATACCTTCCAATTTTTCACTTTCTGCAATAGAATGCAGACATTTGGTGGTATATATTGAGTGGGTACATACAGTGCTTCTCTTTCATAGCCTAGCTTTCTTCACTTAGAAGTAAATCTTCCATATTCATTCACTTTCTAAACTTTTTATAGTCTTAATCTTTTAAAGTAGAAATGATTTAAAAAAATGCCCTAGGCTGTTACCTAGCAAGAGATCATCTTCTGACTCCTGAGAGCCACTGTGCCATAGAAATGCTTATTACAATATCTAGAATTGTTCTAATGCAATAGAGGTGATTATCTCCATTTAATAAGATGAGGAAGTAGAGGCTCAGAGAGGTAAAATGACTGGCCTCTAAATTGCACTGTCCCAGACAG
>NW_006160077.1:241863-333809 GCF_000334495.1 Tupaia belangeri chinensis | reverse complement strand
TCTCTTTGTCTCTCTCCAGCAAGCAAATACCCTATGTAAATTAAATTGGTATTTCATATTCATTTTTAATAGATTAAAGACTTTTGAAAACATTGGGGGCATGCCTGACTGATTCTCCTGCTAAATAGTAAGACTTGTAAGACTCTCAAAGGTGTTGTGTCACAGCTTCTGTGCAGGGACTCCATGAAAAAGAAAAGCACATTACAATGACATTTGTGGATATTGCTTTTGTCTAACAAAAGAATAATATTTGTGGGAAACTTACAAAAGTTTTACAAGAATTATATCAGTTCAAATAAAAACATACAAACTTAAAGAATTTTGGACCTCCAAATTTCTATAGGTAAGGATCAGGCTGAGAAAACCACCAACATAAATTCAAGCTACATATTATGGGAAAGAACAAACAGCTGAGAAGATGAAATCAAAAGCCTAAAGGTGAAAAAAAAAAAAAAACTAAAGTAATAAAAAATCATCCTCGAGAGGACTGAGAAATAATAAGAAATTGAAACAACATATACTTGGATGGATTTGGAACAGTCACTGCTATGAACACCCTGTTTCTCTCTTGTTTGAATATATGTATCTACAGGAATTGTCAATCCCATGCTTGTCACACCATTGTATATTGGTAGGGTGGAGAATGAAGAGGCAGGAAACTTGTATCTTTCGTTCCTAAGTCTCCCAATGTAAAGGAAAACTTTCCAGGAGTTGTATCCAAGGAACCAAGACACAGGAGCTTCACTCACAGCTGGATTTTATTTAGATGCTGAGATCCTGGACCTTGAGCCTGAACTGCTGCTACATCAGGATGAGACTTGCAAAATGAGCCTATAAAAAAAGGCGAGTGAATTATGCTTGTGGGAGGATATGTGGTACATAAACGGAGCAGACTTTATTTTACGAGTATATCCTTTTGTATATGCTCTTCGAGAACATTGCCATTTTCTCATCCATGGGTGAAGTCTATATTCTCTATTTGAACATGGGAGGGACTTTATGACTGTCTGAACAAAGTAATAACACATAAATGATTTTATATGTCTTTTCAGGTTGAGGTAAAAATATACAGTTTCTACTTGGCTCACTCTCTTGGAACATGTGTCTTTTAGAGGGCTGAGCCACCAGTGAAAGTCCAATTACCCTGAAAGCAGCATTTTTGAAAGACTATATGGAGAGACCACATAAAAATAAGGGGAAATGCTTAAGGAGTACCAGCTATTTTAGTACCCACTGTTCAAAACTTTCAAGCCTACATATCAGACATGTAATTAGAGAGAATTTATTTATTTATTTATTTTGTTACAGCACATGTACTTGCTAGAGAAAGAGAGAAGGAAAGTGAGAAAGCACCCCCAACCCTCTGCACATGGGGGATAGCTACTACACAATCCCTTCTCTATTTCTTCTTTCAGGACTTTGAGCACATATGTACTCACATTTGGCATGTTTTTCAAGCTGCCAGATCAGCAGTCAATCATGTAGGATCCTACTACCTTAGCCACCATGACACTAACTGAGCCAGACAAACTTTATATATGACAGCTTTAGCCAATTTTTTTACTGTAACCTCATGAGACACCTGAGCCAGAATTTTCCAGCCAAGATCTTCATAAATGTCTAACTCTTAGAAACCATCTGAAATAATAATAAAGTAATCGTTGGTAATTTAAGCCACTAAATTTTGGGGGTGATTTATTACACAACAATAGTATCTAAAACACTACAGTGATTTAGATCCTCTGGTGTTGGTTCATGAATAGACAAGACTACTAGAACAAAATAGATAACTAGGAAATAGCATAATTGATATATAGGTATTTTATATATGAAAATAATTGTATTGCAGATAGGTGGAGAATGGAAGAAATGTACAAGTGAAGAAATGTACTAAGAAATTTTAGTTACTTTTGGGACCAGCAGAGGGCATATGGGTTACATTGCTGGACTCTTAAATGGCCAACCTCAGTTGAAGTCCCAAACCAAGAGGCTTGAAACTCTCACTGGGCATGTATGTGTGTGTGCAACTAAAATCTCAAGAGGAGACTGGAGGAGAAGGGATTTTGGCTTGGCCATCTCCAGAGGGGTGGTTTCTCACTTTCTCTCTATATATTTCTTTGGCAAGTATACATGTCCTATAGCAAAACCTCTCTCTCAAAGAAGTTTTAGTTATTTTTATGATAAGGAAGTAAAGTGCATTTCCCCCTCACAGCATACCTGAAAATGCAAAACCAATATAAATTGAAGTTATTCCTGAGAAGTTAATCTGGAAAGAAGTCCTGAGTACAGGTTCCTCATAGCTATATCATGGCTTGGGAGATGAATCTTTGATTTCATCTCTATTCTCTATAGTATCCAGATGCCATATTTTCCAATATTAATAATTATGAAGTTTCTAATTTCTGTACTGGATTTCTTATTGAAAGATTTAGAGGAGCCAGTCAGTGGCTGGAGGTTAGGCAGCTAAATCCATATGGCCAACTATGCAATTCCAGTCCTGGGCCTGGTGGTTTGATAATCATGGTGAGTCCCAAATCACTCCTGTGCCCAAAATCTCAGGAAAAGAATGGTGGAAAGGGGATTGTGGCATGGACATCTCCCTGGGAGATGATTTTCCACACTCCCTCTCTCTCCCTCTCTCTGATGAGCACACATCCAATAGCAACAATGAAAAAAATAAATAAATAAATAATTGAATACTTTTGCTAAGTAAAATTTTATGTCTGGCTTTAATTCATTACATGGATGCATTAATTTTGCTAGGTATCTAAGTAAATCTAATATAATTGATAGAAGAATAAAGAAGAAAATATCCTTTTTTTCCTTAGGTCATATGGCATGAGTAGAATTTTCAACAAAGCAATATATAATGCCAGTCTTTTCTAAAATTATCTCTATAATATAGCATTAGATCTCTGAACTACTATATAGGTATTATAAACTGAGATGATACTTTTGACTTATCACTTAAGTCAATGAGAATGTAGAGTTCACAGAGAATATGAAAGACATTCATTGTGTAAAACAAAACAATCTGTTTAAAAAATATTTAACTTTAATTATCTTTTTGAATACATATACCCAGGGAATTTATTTTAATGTAGGTAGACTTGGTGACTAAAATTATATGAGTGTCTTAAATATCTATTTCAACTGTGGGAGAAAAGTCAGTATATGTTGAGATAACTCCAAGTAAAATACTGATTGATCTAGATATAATAAGAATGTGCATGAATAATTTTTCTTTCCCCAAATTGGTCAGAATATACAAAATCAACCACATGCCACTTGGATATCTTAACTCCATGATGGTATAAACTTAACAAAGTTCATTTCTCATGGATTTATCCACTTTTATGCCATATATAAATTTTTATGCTATGCTATATATTTGATTGTGTATGTATATTATGTGTATACACACACACTATAAATGTATTTAGTGTCTGTACTATGCTATAAAACTTTAAATTAATTAATTTGACCAAGTCTTGTATTCTTACAATATTAACAGTTTTAATGGTCTGAACTTTAAAGTTTAGACCATCAATCTATTAGAATGAAGGGAACGAGTCCTATTAGGTCACATTTTTATGTGCTAGTGAAGGCCGGTAGCCCACAAACATGAGCTTGAAGTGAAACCAAAAATCATTGTTCACCAAAAAAGTCTTAACACAGCATAACATAATACCATATACAAGGTATTAAGCCTGTGCAATTCTCTTGGTTGCTAGGAGATAAAATATGTTCATTCCACTTAGCTAAAGATTAATTTACATGGCTATTTCATAATTAATAAACCAAAGCAGAATAATAATACAAATGTAATCACTGATAGCAAAACTATTGTTTGCTTCTGTGAAAGAGTAAATATCATGTTCTGCATGAGAGATACAGCCCTCTTCCAGCTAAGGTCACATTTTACGCCAAAGTTTCCTCAAGGCACTTTTCATTTCTGCATTCCTCAGAGTGTAGATCAAGGGGTTCAACATGGGAGTGATGAAAGTTAACACCACAGTCATGGTTTTATCGATGGGAAAAGTGGAAGTTGGTCTTGCAAACAGAAAGATACAGGGGACAAAGAATAGAATGACCACAGTGATGTGGGATGCACAGGTGTAAAGAGCTTTACGTTTCCCTTCCAAACTACGAGTCTTAAGAGAGTATAATATGATCCCATAGGAAACTAGGAGAATGAAGAAGACGACTGTGCATATTGCCCCTCCGTTAGCAATCATAGAAAGCCCAATGACGTAGGTATTGGTACAAGCAAGTTTCAATAAGGGATACACATCACACAAGAAGTTGTCAATGATATTGGGACCACAGAATGGGAGCTGATAAATAAAGAGAAATTGAATTAATGAATGAAGAAAGCCTCCAATCCAGGCCATCAAAAGCATGAGAACACATACACGGTGATTCATGATAATCAAATAATGGAGAGGTTTACAGATGGCCACATATCGGTCGTAGGCCATTGCTGCTAGAAGAATGACTTCTGCACCAGCAAAGAAATGATCTATAAAAATCTGAGTCATACAAGCCTGGAAGGAAATGGTCTTTTTCTCATACAATAAGTCTCTGATCATTTTGGGAGCAATGGCAGTAGAATAGACAGTATCTATGAGTGACAAAAAAGCCAGAAAAAAGTACATGGGAGAACCCAGAGATTGGCTGGCCACAATTGTCACCACAATAAGCAGATTACCCACAATAGTCACAATATAGATGAGTAAGAATAAGACAAATAAGACTTTTTGCCCCTCAGGGTTCTGCGTGAGCCCCAGGAGGATGAACTCAGTCACATTGTTCCTTGTTTCCATGTGTTCTTCTGAGGCCTTGAGCTCAGGAGCTGAAGCCTGCAAATGAAAGCACTGATAGTAAATGAGATGTTCATGAGATCTATGTCAAAAATATAATCTCTTGCTCAACAGCGCTTCCTACATACAATTTCATACAGAGTAACTCTTAATAAATGAGTGCTAAGGCTTCCTTCCTATAGTTACTTCATTCCTTTGTACAAATTTCTTCCTCCAGCTACCATGATGAAACCATAATTCTAACTGGAAAATAAATATATTTGTGAAGTAATCTACAAATGAGGTTCATTACTATATTTTAAGTTGCTAAAAATGAGAATATTTCCAGATAATTGACTTAAAGATAGAAATGGATGTTGACATTTTCTTTAAGATTCTGTGGATTTTGTGACTAACCAAATTCATAACTTCACTTGCATGATGGTAAAATATCCTTTCTAATAAATGTAGCTCTATGAATCCATTAAGTAACTAAATTTCTCTGGACAAAAGTTTTCACATTTTGTAATAAGAGACTATTTGTTTACATATCAAATGTTATTTTGGGCATACACACAAAACAACAGAAAGCAGAGAGTAGAAAAATATTTGTATGTCAAAGTTTATAGCAGCATTATTCACAATAGCCAAAAATATTGAAATAACCAAAATATCCATGATCTAATTAATGGATAAGTAGTGGTAGTATTACATAAAATAGAATAATATTTAGCATTAAAAGAATGGATGAACCTTGAAGACATTATACTGAATTATGAAATAGACCAGACAAAAATTCAAATGTGCTTTGATCTCATGAGCTATCTTGGATAGGTACATTTATAGAAACAGAAAGTACAGTAGTAATTACAAGGAGCTAGAGGGAGTGAAGAATGGGCATTTTAGTATTGAACAGTTGTAGAGTTTCAGTATGGAGTGATGAAAAGGTCATGGAAAGAGAAGATAATATGCTTTGTATATTTAACCACAAGAGAAATATGTATATTTTACCACAGGAAAAAAATACCACAGAAATAGAACATCCACACAAAGTGAGAATATTTCAAAATGCATACGCAAAATAAAATTTATAGAAAGCAATAGTAATTATATACATTCTAAATTATATAAAGCAATCTAAAAATATTTATTGTGAACCATGCATATGTTCATATATTTTTATGCTGTGCTATATCTATTTGAATATGAAATCCTAAACTCTAATAAAAATTTGGAGAAAATTATAATCATTATACTTATTCTAGTATTATTCTGCAAAATATATAAAATCTATGTGCCATGTTATTCTTAGAGGTTCTGGTGTAAAATATTTCAAATCAAATAATAAAACCTGCTTTCTAAAAAAAGATACCTAACTTATTCCAGGTAAGTCTATTTTCTCCTATTATAATAGTAGTTGAGAGTTTTATAAATATGTTACCTGGGTTTTCTATTTCCTGTATACTCACTTGTTCCAAATCTTGTGTTCTTCAGTTGTATCTTTGGTACTAGAAGATGACTTCCTTTGATGAAATCAAGTCAGTATTTTCTCCACATCAATCCATGTTGTAATTGTAAAGAAAGATGAGGGGACATTAACTCACTGAAGTTTTAATTGCCTTATCACATAGGGATGTTTCTCTTTTGCATGCATGAAATTACCCTCCTTTCCAATTTTTATAAACATTTTATAGTTTAGATCATAGAATTATTCAGAGTTGAATTCAAGAATAAACAATTAATATAAATGATGAATCACCAAAATAGAAACCTGTTATTAAGAATATGTATCAAGAATCAAATAAATATAAAACTTCACTATTATTTTTACTGACCAGATTAATTAAACAAAGGTTGTATAGCATTTTTAGTTAATAGTGCACAGTGCTGGATAATCCAGGATGAGCTTTTTAAAGATATTTTTAAAGTATTCATAGAATGTTTTAATATAGTTCATGTTTAGTAAGGTAATGGCTTTCATTTTACATCTTGGCAGTAACATGAATGCCTAAGGAAAAATCTTTTCCCAGATAAAGGAATATATGACTGTGCACTTAATCAACAGTAAAAAACAAATTGCTTTTCCAAGTTGTTTAAATTATTTGTCCCCAAGGTCATTCCAAGTTAAATTCACTGAGGAATCATACCCCAAAGAATTAATATCTTCCACATAATCTTTCCAGTGCATTTTATATTTTCAGAGGCATGTCCTCAACAGTCACTTTAGGGAAATTAGGAGAATAATCAAGCAATCTAATACAAAGAATAGGTTGCTTATTTATTTATTTTAAGAGATTTTTGCTACAGGGTGTATGCACTTGCCAGAGAGAGACAGAGTAGCAAAAAGTGAGAAATCACTCCCTGAGGGGGATGGCCATACCATAATCCCTTCCCCTCCATTCTCCTCTCAGGATTTCGAAAAGACACACAAACACACACACGCACGCCTGGGATGAACTTCAAGCCACCAGATCTGGGACTCAAACCATGGTAAACTGTGGGAATCTAGCACCTTAACCACTACACCAACTGTTAGTCCCATAAATTACTTATAAAGAACAAAGACATAAGATCATAAAATTTCAAATCCATTACAGTATTAGCATTAAAAATAAAACTTAAGGCTTTGTGTATGACCAAAATACTTAATGAGAATGGAGCTAGATAATTGTTAATCAACTACTGGAAGTAAGTAATATCTACATGTTAAATCCAACTCAGAGGTCATGTCCAGAGGAAAAATCTTAAGAAGAATATGGAAATACATAATTAAGAGATTAGTATAGGGACCAGCAGGTGACATAATGGTTACATTTCTGGACTCCCATGTAGTCAACTGTGATTTGAGTCCTGGATCCACCAGCTTAAAACTCATGCTGGGAGTGTGTTCCTGAATGACCAAAAATCCCAAAAGGAAAAGGGATTGCAATATGGCCATCGCACTTGGGGGTGACTTCTCACTTTATGTCTCTGTCTGTCTCTGTCTCTCTGGTGAGCACAGACACCCTATACCCAAATCTCTCCAGAAAAAAAAAAGATTAGTATAAAGAAATATAAGAAAAAAAGATACCCAAAAATATTTGACACTTGATAGTTAGATTTATTTCCTATAGCAATAACAACTCAAATCTAAACACTTCCTCCAAAGAATCATATGATAAACACACAGTTATAAAATATCACACATAACAATTACATTCATTACAATTAAGACACTGAAAACACTTCACTTCAAATTATCTCTAAATAGAGAAATAAACATCAAATTCTAGAAGAGCTATTTCTGTAGGTATGACTCAAGCCTGTAATGAAAGTAAAAGAAGTCTGAAGAGACTGTAGAGAAGAGAAGGCTCCAACAGAAATGGAGCACAACCAGATTCATCCAGAAAGAGTATATCACCCTAATTTTAAAATTATTAAGGAAAGAGGACTAATATTGTGTAAATCAGAGCATTAAGTTCAGGAAATGAAAAGTGTAGACCTTAAAATCTCATCCTCTATAAAACCTGGGGATGATGAAGATGAGTGTAAATTAAAGAAACTCTCGGGAGACTTGGTGATAAGGAAAAAGAAGAGTTGTTCTCAGCAGGCTTCTTCTCATGAGTACTCCCCCACCTCCCATGGATATCCTTGGAAACTGTGGCACTCAAGATACCAACTGGCCTCTGCCAACTCACCAGGATATTTAACCTGGTCTCCACAGGCCTCTTCTTGTGAGTACACCTCCATCTCCCAGGATTGTCTTTGGAACTTGCAGACTCCAGCCCACGTGCTATGCAAAGCACATTCAACCACCTGAGGTTACCTATATAAGGACGGATATGGGAGAAACAGCCCTCTGTTGGCATCTACCAGCAAGGTTAACTTAACCTAAGAGGAAACAAAAGGAAAGAGATACAGAGACAGAGTATGGTGGACACAGGCAGCCTAAGCCTGCTGAGCCTGTGCCACCCAGACAAGCTGAGCATCTTGATTTATTGGGAAAAGCAACACTACATATGTGTATTTTGTGACATTCCACAGATAGAGTTGATAGTTTACAGAGACAGAAAGCAAGTGATATCAGTCTTCTCATCCTTGAAGCTTTAGATATGCTGGTGCCACATGAATCTCTTAGTTATGGTGAAAGCAGTTTTCCATAATTACTTATCTAGTGAAGCAAAACCCATTTGTAGATGTGGGAAACACATCCTTTTGCATACATCAGAGGGTGATGATTAAGCTATAGAGATTACACAAAGAAGAGCAGGGGTTAGTCTTGATGTAGTGGTAACAGGATGTGGCCTGAGCTCTGCAGCTGTGTCCCCAGAGCAGCCCCTGTAAATTCCACAGAATGCTCTGCCTGCAGGAAGGGTCAAGGAAAGGAAATGCTGCAAGACTTCTGCTATCTCCTTAAAGAGACATGTGATGTCTGTTCAGAGCATGTCCCCACATCCACAAAGCTTTTCTCAAAACATGTCCCTACATTTCCCCCGTTTTTGTTTTAAAGCCCACATGAACTGGGCTTGCCTAAGAGAGCTTTTGGCAGCAGGAGATACACATAGATATCAGTTGAATACCACAGTAGGTAAATAGGATAGCACAAAATATAAAGATTTCTCACAGAAATAATTGTAACAGTTTTTTTTTTGTTTTTGTAGGAATGAGATCCTGGTGGCAAGTGTAGAGAGTTGGATACACAATCTTGTACTTGCATACAAGTATCATTGTGACCTTTAGGTGGTTTTAGACATAGATCCCCAGTTATTTATATATATATATAATGTTTTTGTTCATATTTTGGGAAATAGTCAACTGTCGAATCTCTTCAAGGGTTTTACACACTGGTTGTAAATAGGACCCTAGTATATATTGAACATACTCACTATGTTGTAAACAAAAGGTAGTCAAATTTAACATTTGAGCCAATTTCATCCACATATTATGTCCAATGCACTGTCATAATTCACCTTGCACGGGTTCATGATTAGCAAGTGCTAAAGAGGGTTGACTTAACAACAGTAAGCATAACACACTGTCATTGAGTTAGCAGTCAATTTGACACAGGCAGCTATAAACAAGTTCTCAGGAGTTGATTCTTTATTTTGTTCTTTCAGCAGTTCCTGAGCATCATTTGTTAATGCTTTGATGTCACTGCAGGTGTTAGGACTCACTGTGGCTGGCCTTTTCTTTCTTTTCTTGGTCTTCTTCTTTTCCTGAATCTTCAGGTGTAATCTTGGTATCGAGCTTTGCAGTGTTTGATGCCATCTTATGGTGTGCAGATTGACTCACAGAGAAGGGATCCAAACCAGAGCTGTAGGAGTAAGCACAGAGAGAAACACTCTTCCCCAGGTTATTAAAGGAGTTAGACCTTGCCAGATCCAATCTGGCGACATCTTTTTTATTTTTTTATTTTTGGAAAGGTTTTTGCTCTAGGGTGCGTGCGCTCACCAGACAGACAGAGAGAGATAGAGAGATAGAAAGTGAGAAATCACCCCCCCAGAGGGGATGGCCATGCCACAATCCCTTCTTGTCCATTTTCCTCTCAAGATCTTGGGCCCGCACGCACACACACGCCCGGCATGAGTTTAAGTCACTGGGTCCAGGACTCAAACCACAGTCGACTACGTGGGAGTCCAGTGATATAGCCATTACGCTAACTGCTGGTCCCATCTGGCGACATCTTAAAAGTGACTTTTGCTTGGGGAAGTTTTTGTACTGCCAAGTAGTATTCCATAGACATAATTTTTAATCAAAAGTCAGATTTAAATTATTCTATTTAGATATGGTTAAAGAAAATGATTTGGCAGCACAGGTAGAGAGGAGCCCTAGAGTCCCCCTTTTTAGTTTTAAAACTAGTAAATTAGATCTATCTTTGTCCCCAGAGCCTGAAGAGCAGCCCAAGTTCCCAGCGACAGTTCTGCCCACTCAGAAGGGAGTCTGCCAACCATATTGAATTCTACATCCAGATTCTGCCTCACCTCCTGTCACTTGGTTAGCCATGGAAGCCCTGGGCAAACTTCACTTCAGATGCCCCTCTGAGACACCTGAGAGCCTCCCCAGATAGGCACAGATGGGGCTATTATGGAAGGCAGAGTAACCCTCTACTACCAGCCCTTTACCACCACCAATTTGCTTAATTGGAAACACCACACACCCCCTTTCTTGAAACAGTCATAGACAATGATAGATCTCATGGAGTCTATACTCCAAACCCATGAGTCCATTTGGGATGACTGCCGACAACTGATCCTCACCCTACTCAACATGGAGGAGCACCACAGGGTCCTTGTAGCAGCAATGGCATAGTTCCAAGAGCATGCCCCCAATGTCGAGGTAGATTCTGAGGCATGGGCCAGAATTGCCTTTCTTAATGAAAAGCCTAACTGGGATTTCCATACTGAGGATGGCTGTGCCAATCTGAGCAAGTATCAAGAGGCACTCCAGCAAGGGATGAAAGAAGGTGGAAAGAAACCTACAAATATGGCAAAAACTAAAGAAATAATTAAAAAGACAAACGAGCTGCCAGGGCTGATTTATGAGAGGCTCTGCAAAGCATACTGGATCTATACTCTGTTTGATTTGGAGAGCTCGTAAAGCCAACAGATAATTAATGCTGCGTTTGTTGCCAATCAGCCCCTGATATCTGTAGAAAATGCCAAAATCAGGAAGGCTTTGCTGGAATGAATGCCACCCAACTCCTAGAGATTGCTGATTGAGTCTTCATGAACCGAGACCTAGAGGAGAAAAAAGAAAGCACACTGGCAGATGAAGTAGAAAGCAGCCCTGCTGGCTGCTGCCCTCAGAAAACCAGATACCTATTCTGGCCCAAGATGGGGGCCAAAAATCAGGCACCCCAGGCTTAGACCATTCCAATGTGCTTACTGCAAAGAGGATGGGTACTGGAAGGACAAGTACCCCAAGTGGAAGGAAAATCAAAAAATAACCCGAAATTCACTGGAAGCCCCCAAGGCTTTCCACCCAGAGCCCCTGAGAGACTTCCTAGCCATGATAGAATCACAATAGGACATACTGGGATCCATGATCCTGGACCCCTGGGAGCCCCTGGTCACATCAAGGTAGGGGGCCAACCAATGACATTTTTGGTAGATACCGGCACTGAACATTCTGTTGTAACTCAGTCCCTGGTTCCCCTTTCAGACTGAAAAGCTACTGGGAGCAACTGGAAACACCAGAACCAGCCTTTCTTACAGGCAAGAAGCTGCTAGTTAGTGGAACACTTGGTTACTCATGAGTTCTAGTACCTGCCAAATTGCCCAGTCCCATTGCTGGGATGGAGCCTATTGACTAAACTTAGAGTGAAAATCAGCTTTGACTTATCAGGCTCAGCTGCTTTAACCATTAGCCTTGACAAAATCCTAACTGTGGCAGTGCACCAGGAGGAAGAATGGCAAATGGTTGCCCCTGAGGCACCACACGAAAATGATGAAGTACTTTCTTCACTTCTTATATATTTTTCTGCAGTCTGGGATGAGAGGAGCTTACCAGGAATGGCAATCAATCACTTGCTTATAGTGGTCAAAATGACACCTCAAGTGTAGCCTGTGCACTTTTGACAGTACACAATAAGCCAACATGCTAGACTGGCCAAAAAGAAGCACATCAACCAGTCCAGAGAGCTGGGATCCTGGTCAAATGCCAGTCCCCCTGGAACAATCCTTCCTCTGGAGACTATCAGACACTACAGGATTTGTGAGCTGTGAATGCCACCTTGGTGACCTTACATCCCACCATACAAAACCCATATGCTTTGCTGAGTGCTCTCCCAGCAGATTCAGAAAGGTTCACTTTTCTTGATCTCAAGGATGCTTTCTTTTGCCTGTGACTAGCAGCCATCAGCAAACTGATATTTGCTTTTGAATGAGAAGATCCAGACTCCCAAAAGAAAACTCAGTACTCCTGGTCCTGGATCTCTCAGGGCTTCAAGAATTCTTCAGTTTTGTTTGGATAAGCACATGCTGCTGACTTGGAAAATTTTTCCAAGCCAAAAGACTGGGTGCATTCTGCTTTAGTATGTCAATGACCTTCTGCTCACTGGAGCAACCCAAGAAAATTGCTGGAAGTGTTCTCAAGAGCTGCTCAAGCTTCTATCCCAGGCTGGGTACAAACTCTCAAGGTAAAAGGCCCAAATCTGCCATACCCAGGTACAATTCTTAGAATTCACTGTGACTAAAGGACATCATGCTCTTGGGCATGAATAAAAGCAGGTGATGTGTGGATTGCCTCAGCCCACCACCCAGAAGCAACTATGCAAATTCTTGGGAGACACAGTATTCTGTAGAATTTGAATCCCAGGCTTTGCTGAAAAGTCTAAGCCACTTTAAGAATTATTAAAAGGCCCAGAGGGAGGCTCCTTTGAATGGGGACCCCTCCAAGAGTAGGCTTTCCAAGATAGGTCAAGTCTTGGGAAACCCTCAGCTTTAGGACTCCCAGACATCATATATGAAAAAAGTAAGACAGCACTATGAGTTCTGACTCAGTCCACTGGGCCTTGGGAGAGACCTATTACCTACCTGTCTAAAAGATTAAACATGTTGGCATGTGGATGAATCCATTGCCTACAAGTTCTTGCTGCCACTGTTGAATCAATTAAAGAGGCAGACAAGTTAAATTTAGGCCAAGTTATTAATGCCTGGGTCCCTCATTAAGTGACTACACTGATAAACACAAGGGGATGCAAATGGCTAGCCAGCTCTAGGATGGCCCATTCCCAGGGCCTATTAACTTGAAATCCCCAAATTAGACTCTAAATTCTGCAGAACCTTAACCTTCAACAAGGAAGCTACCTCAACAAGGTAGCTTCCTCCCAGCTACCTTGGAACCTCCTGACCACAATTGGAAATAGGCCCTTGATGAAGTTTTTTCTTGACATCCTGATCTTATATACATACTGCTAATGACTGTCAATCTCACTCTCTTCAGTGATGGTAGGACCTACATGAAAGATAGTACTTGATATGCTGGCTATGACATTACCTCTCAAGAAACAGTGATTGAGGTTAAGGCACTTCCCCAAGGAAGTCTTCAGAGGCTCCCTTCCTCACAGAGAAGAAGGGAGTGTTCCAGGAAGACTGACATTCGGCCAGGATTCCAGCTTCCCTGAGCTGGTCAATATACTTCTGTATGGTCAGTCTAGCATCTCAGTTTATTGGGTACATCAAAGGCCAATGGGTTGTACCAGAGGTGTCAGTTTGACCACTACAGGTGGGTGGTTAATTGTCATCTCTGGCAGGCTCCCTTCAGCCCAGACTGCAGGAAAATCTCTAACAAGTGAAGAAAGAACTTTATCATCTCCACTGGGTGCCTCAGGGGTGAGTGTTCACCATTCCTCCTCTTGGGGCATTATCACAGTTAGGACTTTGGCAAGGCTGATGGTTAAAGCAACTGAGCCTGACTACTCAAAGCTGAATTGTACTCCAAGTTTAGTCAATAGGTCCCTTTCCTGCAATGGGACTGGGCAATCAAGCATATGTAATCAAATGTCTCCCTAATTGGCAGTTTCTTGCCTACAAGAAGGGCTTGTCCTGGTATTTCCAATGGAACCCATCATAGAAGTTTTTCGGCCTGATGGGAAAGCCAGAGGCTGGGTTACAACAATGTGTTCACCACCAGTATCTACCATAAATGTTATCAGTTGGCTCCCTACTCTTTTTTTTTTTTTACTTTTTTTTTTTTTTGGAGAGTTTTTTTGCTTTAGGGCTACTCCACCGCCAGACAGACAGAGAGAGACATAGAGACAAGAAAAACAGAGAGAGATAAAGAGATAGAAAGTGAGAAATCACTCCCCAGGGGTGATGCCCACACTGCAATCCCTTATCCTGTGTTCTTCCCTTGGGATCTTGGACATGCACCCACATGCGCCTGGCGTGAGTTTAAGCCACTGGGTCTGGGACTCGAACCATGGTCTACTACATGGGAGTCCAGCGACATAGCCATTATGCCAACTGCTGGTTCCCTCTTGGCCCCCTAATTTGATGTTGATCAGGAGCTCTCAGGGTCCTAGGATCATGGAATCTAGTTGGTTCTATTTTTATTCCATTATGGTTAGGAGGTCTCTTAGGGCTCTGGGTGGAAATACTTGGGGGCTCCCAGTGGGCTTCTGGTTGTACTTCCTTGGTTTGCCTTCTTCTTGGGATATTTGTCTTCCCAGTGTTCATCCTCTGTAGTATGTGCACTGCATTGGTTTAAGCATGGAATGGCCAGTTTTGGGCCCCCCTGTTGGACCAAGTGGGACATCTGGTTGCCTGAGGGCAGCAGCCAACAGGGTGGCCTTTTGCTTCATCCACCAATCTTCTTCCTTTGTTTCCTCTTAGTCTTGGTTCATGAAGATTAAATTCACAATCTCTAGGAGCTGGGTGACATTCATCCCAGCAAAGACTTCTTGCTTTTGGAGTTTTTGTATGAATGCCAGGGACCGATTAAGTGACAATGATGGCATTAATCATTTGGTGCCTTTCGGAAATCTCCACATCAAATATAGTATAGATCCAATATGCATTGCAGAGGCTCTCATAAAACTGCCCTGGTGATTCATCTGTCTTCTGAATTACTTCTGTAGTTTTTGCTATGTTAGTAGGTTTCTTTGTATTGGATTTCATTTCCTGTAGGAGTTACTCTAGATACATGTTGACATGGGTGTGGCCACCCTCAGTATTGAAATCCCAGTCAGGCTTTTTATTCAGAAAAACAGTTCTGGCCCAAGCCTCGGGATCTACCACATCATTGGAGCATGCACTTGTAGCCATTTCTTTGCTGCCACAAGGACCTTGCAACACTCCTCTGTGTTAAGTAGGGTGAGTAGTAGTTGTCGACACTCATCCCAGGTGGGCTGGTGGGTTTGTAGTATAGACTCCATGAGATCTATCATTACCTGGGTCTATTTCAAGTAGAGGGGTGTGGTGTTTCCAATTAAGCAAACTGGTGGTGGTGAAGGGCTGATAGTAGAGAGTTACTCTCCTTCAGTAATAGTCCCATCTACACCTATCTGGGGTGGGGGAATATTTGGGTCTCCTGAAAAAGTTTCTGAAGAGTAAGGTTGCCCCAGTCTGCTGTGGCTTCCTGGGTAACAGTAGGATCTGGGGGAAGCAGAATCTGGGTTCAGGATACAAGACAGCTAGCAGCCTCCCCCCTGAGCTGGTAGAGCTGGTGCTGGCTCATGGGGCTGCTCTTCAGGCCTTGAGAAAACAGATGCAGACAGAGGTTTTGAAACTGGCTCAGCCAAGACATATGGGAGTGGAACTGCTAATGGCTCCTCTTCTGGGGGACCCTGCTGGATTGGAGCTGTGGTTTTCTTTTGGTCAGTGTTTGGTACTGGGGGCATAAAATGGACAGCCAAAATAATGCATTGGTTTTCCCCTCTAATGTAGATTCACTCCCAGGATGGAGTGACTTGAGCTATCTGTAACCAGAAGTCCACATTGAGAAACTGCTCAGGGTCTCCAAAGGTTCCAGTAGCAACATTGTACATAGTCCACATGGTAGGGAGACGTAAGGTTTCTTGTGGCAGCCATACAACCTTGAAAGAAGGGCTCTCAACTTTTCTGGTTTTATTTTAAATCCATAATCACCAGAAAAGCCTTTTTTTAAATTAGTCAACATACAGTCCAGCATAATGGGCTTGAATGACTTGGACTGAGGTATTCCCATTATATCCTAAATATCGCTGACCTCTCCAGTTATCAAAAGCCTGCACTTCCTAGAAGGCAAGGGAGATAACTGGTTAGTGGAAATGATCAATGAGTAGTTCACTTGTTAACACTTTTAAATATTTATGTACCCAACACTAGTACATGAAAGAGAGACTGTTATATCTCAAGGAAGAGATATGTTGTAGAGTGCCACTAAATAAATGACCACCAAAGCCAGATTAAGTTTAAAGAGAGTCTTTATTAGTTGACCAGCAACTATTGCCTGAGGCTCAGGGGTCAAGAATCAGAACTATATCCTTGACTGAAATTTGAGTAGTCTTTTTATAGGGGGTCAGTTAGCAGGGGTTTCTATATAAGCAGTTACAGAAGCTGAATCAAGCAGGTTAATTATTTCTAGGGGAGTGTGGTTTTCATGCAAGCAGTTACATTGCTAAACAAAAGGGTTTGGGGCTAGTTAACAAAGACAGTAGCAGGTACAGGATGTCATTCCGGATACAGTTTTCTGTATGGCTAGCACGAGCTATTTTCTCATGGGAAGAGCAAGCAAGTTTTCAGAAGCAGATAGCCATGTTAGGGTATGGGAACAAAATGGGCAAACAGTTGTTGGTATGCAAGATCTAATATGTAACCTTCTACGGATAGGGTACAACACAATAATTGTTGGGGATCTCAACACCTCACTGTCTCACTACATATCAACCAGACAAAGGATAAACAAAGAGATACTAGATCTAAATGAAAACATAAATGAAATACACTTGATAGACATCTATAGAACATTTCATCCAACAACCACAAAATATAAAATTTTCTCACACCTACATAGAATATTTTTGCTTTACAAATTCAAATATATAGAAGCTATATACAGCATCTTTTCCAACTGTAATGTAATCAAACCTGAATCTCTACAGAGAGAGCTCTTGAAAATACACAAACATATGCAAACTAAACAACCTACTTCTGAATAACTACAATGACAGAAATAATTATGACTGAGTTAATAGAAAGCAACAATAATTTTAAAAATAAACCAAGTTTTTATAACCTATGGAACATAGCAAAAGCAGTCACAAGAGAAAATTTCACAACAATCAGAGCCAACAAGAAAAAAAAAAAACTAAAATACAGAGAGGTGGCAAATAAATAATCTAACAACACAACTCAGGAAACTGGAAAAACAACAACAAAAATACTAGGAGAAAGGAAATAATAAAGATTTGAGAAAAAGAAACGTAATAGAGACTAAAAGATCTATTCAGAAAATAAATGAAACTAAAAGTTGGTTCTTTTAGAAGATAAAATTGACACACTATGACCTAGATTAATCAAGAAGAATGGAGAAATAAAGCATATAAATCAAATCAGCAAGGAAACAACATTATTACAACGGATATAACGGAAATATGAAACATCAACAGAGTATAGTATGAGTGATTATATGCCAACAACAACAACAAAAAAACTAGAAGAGATGGACAAAGTTTTGGACATATGTAATTTACCAAGATTGGAACAGGAAGAAATAGAATGCCTCAATAGACCAATGTCAAGCAATGAGATTGAATCAGTAATAAATAATCTCCTTAAAAAGAAAAGCCCAGGTCCTAATGGCTTCATTTCTGAATTTTTTAAAGCTGTTAAACCATAACTAACCCTAATTCTCTTCAAACTATTTCTAACAATTCAATAGAAAGAAATACTTCATAATTCATTTTAAGAAACCTTCATCATCCTGTTTCCAAAGAGACAAGGACATAACAACAACAACAACAACAAAGAATACTACGACTCAATAACCCTGAATAATACAAATGCAAAAATTCTCAACAAGATACAAGTAAATCATATCCAACAACACGTTAAAAAGATTATACACCTGAGACCAGCAAATGACATAATTGGTTGTGTTACTGGACTCCTATGTAGTTGTCTACAGTTTGAGTCCCAGACCCTGTAACCAAAATCTCATGCTGAGAATATGTGCCTGCATGCCCAAAATCCCAAGAGGAGAATGGAGAAGGGATTGCAGTGAGGCCATGCCCCCTGGAGGGTGATTAAGATTCTCAGCAAAATTGGCATAGAAGGGACATTCCTCAACACAATAAGAGCCATCTGTTGCAACTCATATCTAAAAACTGTAATAAGATAAAGCTACCTACACTCTCCATTTCTTTTCAACAGAGTATTAGAAGTTCTAGCTAATGCAATCAGACAAGAAATGAAATAAAAGGCATTCAAGTAGAAAAGAAAAAGTAAATTATCTCTATTTGAAGATGATAAAATTCTATATATAGAAAATCCAAGTGTCCACAGACACACACACCAAAATATTCCTGTGAGTGATAAATGAATGTGGTAAAGTAGTAGGATATAAAATCAACATACAAAAATATGTATCATTTTAGACACTAGCAATTAAAAAACTGAAATAGAATTGAAGAAAGCAATCTAATTTGCAATAGCAAAAAAAAAATAAGATAAATAGGAATAAACCTAACCAAAGAAGTGAAAGACCTCTACAAGGAAAACTATAAACACTTTAAAAAGAAAATTAGACATGACACAAAAAAAGTGGGAAAAAAAATCTCATGTTTTTTGATCAGAAGAATTAATATATTCAAGGTGACAATCCTACCCAGATTAATCTACAAATTCAATGCAATACAATCAAACTACCAGAAATATTTCTTACAGGAATAGTAAAAACAATCATAAAATTTACCAGAATTATAAAAGGCCCCATATAGCCAAAGCAATACAATGCAAGGGTACTAACGTAGGAAGCATCACATTTCCTGATCTGAAAACATATTACAAAACAGTGATAATCAAAACAGCATGATTTTGGTGCAAAAACAGGCAGGTAGATCACTGGAACAGAATTGAAAACCCCCAAAAGACCTCAAGACACACAGTCAACTAATCTTTGACAAAGGGCACAAGATAATCCAGTGGAAAAAGAAAAATCTCTTTAGCAAAGGGTGCTTACAAAATTTGCATATTCACCTGCAGAAGAATTAAACTAGGCCCCTGTCTTTCAACATTAACAAAAATCAGTTCTCAAAAATGCACCAAGGATCTAAACACAAAACTGTAGAACCCAGACCCCAAAGCACAGGCCATAGTAGCAAAAATAGACAAATGAGACTGTATTTGGCTAAAAGGCTTCTGTTCAGCACAAACAAAAACAAAAACAGTAATTATAGTGAGTAGATAACCCTCAGAGTGGGAAATATATATCTGCAAACTATGCCTCAGATAAGGGACTGATAACCAGAATATACAGGGAATTCAAGCACCTAATCCATTAAAATAATTCAGTCCAAGTAAAAGATGGGCAAATGAGCTGAACATACAATTTTCCAAGTAAGACATACAAATAGCCAAAAAGCATAAAAAAATGCTTAACATCTCTAATAATGAGGGAAATGCTCATCAAAATCACAATGAGATAACACAAAACCCCAGTCAGAATGGCTAAAATTTTAAAAAAAAAATAGAGAATGATAAGTGCTGGCGAGGCTATGGTGTAAAGGTGATGGTGTAAACTCTTCTACACTATTGATGGGATTATAATTAGTGCAACTGCTATGGATAATAATATAGAGATTCCTCAGAAATATAGAAATAGAACTACTATATAATCCAGTATTTTCACTCTTTGGTATCTACTCAGAGTATGGTAAAACCTTCAGTCAGAAAAATATTTGCATATCCATATTTTTGTAGCAGTAGTTACAATTACTAGAACATAGAATTAACTCAAATATCTAAAAATAGACAAGTGGATTACAAAAATGTGGCTCCTGTGCTCTATGGAACACTATTCAGTCATAAAAACATGGAACCTGGACATTTGATATAAAGTCAATGAATATGAGCTTTATGGGAAAATAAATGAATAGGTCATAAAAAAAGAAAGAAAAAGCAAAAAAAAAAAAAAAAGGAAAGAAGAGAAGACAAAATACAAGAAAGACAGGAAAAAAATTCTTTAGGTTCCATAATCCTTTTCGGTAAAATATTTTACCACACTAAACATTTTATTTTTCTTTTCTTATTAGTTTTTGCTATAGGGCACATGTGCTCATCAAAGAGACAGAAAGAGAAAGTCAGAAATCACCTCTCAGGGTGATGGCCACACTGTAATTCCTTCTCTTCCAATATTCTTTCAGGATTTTGGGCACCCATGCACACATGCCTTGGGTTATCTTCAAGCCACCGGGACTGGGACACAAACTACAAGCTGACCATGTGAGATCCAGTGCCTTAATCTGTACACCATCTGTTGTCCCTACACTAAAGATAATTTTAAGAGGGCATTTATGAGCTAAAAATCTTCCAAACACCCCAAAAATGTTAACTCTCACTGTATCTATATAGAAGCTTTACTTTGGGACTTATTTAGAAGACATTGAAGAGATTATGCACCTCCTTGGTTAGATTTATTCTTTAATATTTTATTGTTTTTTGGCTATTGTAAGTGGATTGTTTTAATTATTTATTTCCTAATTCATTCATTATTATTGGACAAAAATACTACAGATTTTTGTATGTTGAATTTGTATCCTGTGACTTTACTGAATAAGTTTATCACTTTTAAGAGTTTTTGGTGTATCCTTTTTATATATCTCTATATAGATAAAGACATAGATATAGATTTTATGTCATCTGGAAATAAGAACAATTAATTTTTTTCATTTGTAATTGGAAAGTTTTCAACTATTCCCCATTTAGTATGATGTTAGCTGTGGGTATAGCAGATAGCATAATGTTTATGATGCTTTTCTTCCATGTAGATGATGGAGGTTCGAGTCCTGGACCTGATAACTTGAAGCTCATACTGGGCATGTGTGCATGCATGCCCAAAATCCTGAGAAGAGAATGGAGTAGAAGGGATCATGGCATGGTCACTCCCCCTGAGGGATGATTTCTCACTTTCTGAGTTTCTGTCTCTGGTGGGCACATGCATCCTATACCAAAAATATCTCTGTTTAAAGAGAAAAAAAAAAAACCACTAAAACAAAAAAACCTGAAATGGGTCTTCTGATCCTTTAAATTATCAGTCTTAATCAGAAAAAAAATTACGTTTTTTTCTGTGTCAATTGATATAGTCATATTATTTTTTAATCTTTTCTTCTGTTTATATGATGTATAACATTTATTGTTTGATGAATATTAAACCTTCTTTTTTTTTGAGAGAGAGATTTTCACTGTAGGGCGCGTGCGCTCGCCAGACAGACAGAGAGAGACATAGAGACAGAAAGTGAGAAATCACCCCCCAGGGGGGATGGTCACACCGCAATCCCTTCTCCTCCATTCTCCTCTCGGGATCTTGGGCATGCACACACACGCGCCCGGCGTGAGAGTTAAGCCACCGGGTCCGGGACACGAACCACGGTGGACTACGTGGGAGTCCAGCGACATAGCCATTACGCTAACTGCTGGTTCCCAATATTAAACCTTCTTCACAACACTGAGATGAATCCTACTTGATCATAATAAAAAAAATCATAAAATCTGTTTGGAATCACAAAAAGCCCTGTATTGCCAAGACAATACAGTACAAAAGGAATAAAGTTAGAGGCATTTCACTATTTCAAAATATACATCAAATCATAATAATTAAACAGCATGGCATCAGCCAAAAATAGACATATAGACCAATAGAACAACAGAGAATCCAGACATAAATCCAAAAACATACAATCAACTGCATTTTTTATATTTTCTTCACATTTAAACATTGTACCTCTCTATAGCAAACAATATAATTTTTTCAAAGTATGCATATTGAACTCTCAAATGAAAGATATTACATCATTTTCAACAGAGAACTTTATATTCTTAAGTTTTGTTTCCCCCCGAGCCCCTCTCACTCGCCCTTTATTATCTACTTCCCTCCCATATGGTCTCTGGTATCTCCATGAGTTCTCCACACTATTATATCTTCAGATCACTCCATTTCTACCACTGAGTGCAGATATTCAGGATATATGGAACAGGAATACACAACACAGTATTTGTCTTTCATATTCCAGCTTAGCATTAAATCTATAATTACCTACTTTACATCAAATGACAGGGTTTCATTGTTATTTATGGTTGACTAATATTCCATAGTGTACATGTTTCACTTTTTTTTTTCAATTCAGTCATCAGTTCTTAGGCACTTAGGTTGCAGCATTATTCACAATTGCTAAGACATGGAGTGAGATTTTTGACAACAATCCCAAGACAAAGCAGGGGAAAAAAGATAGTCGTTTCAAGTGCTGGGAAAATTGAATGTCCATCCGAAAAAAGAATGAAACTAGACCTCTCTCTCTCACCGTTTACAAAAATAAAACTCTAAATGGATTAAAGGCCTGGACATAAAGCCCACAACTATAGAACTCTGTTGGAAACATAGGGAAACACTTGAAGATATCAGAGCAGGCAAAGATTTCTTATAAGACCCTAAAGCACAAGTAACAATAACAATATTGGTAAATGCAATTATGTAAAGCTAAAATCTTCAGCCCAAAAAAGGAAATGATAAAGTTAAAGAAACAAACTACAGGATGGGAGAGGATATTTTCAAATACTACCTCTGACAAGGGATTGATAACAAGAATATATGAAGAATTCAAACAACTGACCCACCATAAACAAATGAATACCCCAATTTAAAAATGGAAAATCAATCCAAGCAGACAACTATCAAAGAAAAATCTTAAAATGACTAAAAAACATATGAAAAATGTACATCTATTATCAAAAAGGAAATCCAAATTAAAACTACAATGGTATATCACCTGAGCCCAATCAGAATGACTATAATAAAGAAAAAAGAAAAAAAAAAAAGAATAACAAGCACCAGCTAGATTGGGGAGAAAAGGTACCCTTCTGCACTGTTGGTGGGAATGGAAATTAGTATACCCATGTTGTAGAACAATATAGAGGTTCCTCAAGTCGAAAAGTAAATTTTGACCTAGAATATGACCAGTAAACCCACTATTGGGTATTTACACAAAGGACAGGAAATATCTTGGTTGGAGAATTATTTGCACATCCACATTTATTGGAGAATTTTTCACAATAGATAAGACATTATGAGTGCCCACCAACTGATGAACTGATTAATACAATATGGCACTATATACAGTGTAATACTACTCAGGCAGAATGAACAATAATATCCTATCTTTTGACACAATGTGGGATGAATCTAGAAGATATAATGCCAAGTGAAATTAGGCAGGCTATGAAAGATAAATACTATATGTCTCTTCTTTATTATTTTTTTTCTTTTCTTTTTTTGGAGAGGTTTTTGCTATAGGGCGTGTGTGCTCGCCAGCCAGACAGAGAGAGAGATAGACAGATAGAAAGCGAGAAATCACCCCCCAGAGGGGATAGCCACGCCACAATCCCTTCTCCTCCACTCTCCTCTTGGGATCTTGGGCATGCATACACACGCACCCGGCATGAGTTTAAGCCACCGGGTCTAGGACTCAAACCGTGGTTGACTACATGGGAGTCCAGCGACATAGTCATTACACTAACTGCTGGTCCCACTATACGTCTCTTCTTAATATATATCAAATTTCCTCACTCTATGGTAGAAACTGAAAGACTTAAAGACATGGAAATAACAAGAGCAAGAGTAGACACCAGAGAGTACATGGTATCAAGGGCATGGAATAAGTTCAGAAAAAAATTATTAGCTTATACAAAAATGCATGTAAACAAGGCAGTTAGGTTATATAACACAACAGACTAAAAAAGGGTGTTGCCAATCTCATATATACCTTTAAAAAATATAATAGAACAAACACTGGTTACACACATAATGTAATGTTCAATGCTGAAGATGATAAATATGTTTATATGCGCAACTTGACTACCATACACTGTATGCATCCTTTGAAATACAACATTGTACCCCACAAATGTGTACAACTATTACATGTAAAATGTAAATTAAAATTTAAGAAATAAGTAGAAGAGAACATCATGGGTGATAAATGGAAAATATTGGTGAAAATATAACAAAAATTTCAGTTAAATAATATAAATGAGTTGAAGAAATCTTTTGTACAACATGGTAGCTATAGTTACCAATAAAGTTGTCAGTACTGAGTGAACTCAATGTAAAAGAAGACTCTACAAAAGATCTTGGTTGTACTATAAATTATCTTGACAAATAGATTTTACAACCACACAAACTCAATTGGACTGGAACATTTTTATATCAGAAAGTAATATAATAGGGGCCCCTGGCAATCCCGAATAGAAGCTTCATATTGCAGTTCTCTAGAATTTTTCATGATTAAATTCAATCTTATTTTGGCAAAAAACAATCCCTTTGATTAAGCAATTCAAAGCTTGCTAAAACCACAGGATAAAGACTAAATTCAACCATTGAAGTACAAAATTCTATGAAACTAAAATTTCCACTTTAAAGTAGGTGTTATTTTATCCAAAAATTATAAAAATAGGTAATTGCATTCCATTTTCAAAAAATATATTTCTATAATTGCCAAGGACAATGCACTCATTAGAGAAAGATGGAGAGGAAAAGCATGCCCAACAGAACATGGTCACACTACAATCCTTCCACCTCATCAGGATTCTGAGCACACATGCACATGCACCCGCTATCCCTCCAAAGTCTCCAGACTCACTGCAGTGAGTCATGTGAGATCAGGATTTCAGTACACAGTACTTATCCAATGCGCAATGGTGCCAGCCCTACAATAAATTTTTATTTTTATTTTATTTATTTATTTGTTTGTTTATTTACTTATTTATGAGAGATTTTTGCTAGAAGATGTGTGTGCTCACCAGAGAGACAAAGCAAACCCTCCCCCCCTCCCCAGGGGATGGTTGTGGCCACACCACAATCCCTTCTCCTCCATTCTCCTCTCAGGATTTTGGGCGTGCATGCACATGTGCCTGGTGTGAGTTTTAAGTAGTCAGGTCCGGGATTCAAACTTTGGTCAACTACATGGGAGTCCAGTGACATAACCATTATGCCATCTGCTGGTCCTACATTGCATTTTTAGATGGAAATGGTTTATAAAAATGTGGGCCTAAGTAGGTGCAGAAGGCAAAAGTAATTTGATCATACTACTATGAATTTTCACAGTATGCTGACTTCAAGCAAAATGTTTTTATACAGTTCCACAGGGTGGTCCTGAAAGGGAGAAATTGCAGGTAAATAACACTAGCAAGCACTACTTCAGGAAGTATGTCTAGAAGCAAAATTTGTGGCAAAAAAAAAAAAGGAGAGAGAATGTCCTGGGGTAAGGATATATCCCATTTATGTATTGGACAGGTAGTACAAAATTTGGAGAGAATATCTAAATATTAGTGACAAAAATGTACAAATAGTTTGTAGATGGGGCTTTCAGAATAGACCCAATGTCTAAAGATATTGATATTCCACATAAATTCCACCAGACATCATTGAGAAGACTCCTGTTAGACCCAGTTGATCCATTTTTAAATGTCAGTCAAGTTCCAAGCACTCAGTGTTTTCTAAATCTAGAAACTGGTTGTAATTATAGTTGCATAGCATATATGTGCTCAGTAACCTGGATTTGTCCTCATCAAGGCCACTACAGAGATCCCAGTTAAGTACCAGTTGTTATTAGGGGCCCCATCAGATATCTGATGTCCGATTTGTTGCAGTAGATACAATCAAACATGAAAGAGGTGGTTATTTATCTTCATGGGAATAGACATTTTCTGTTTATAGCACTACCACACATGGATTTACAACTCATTCCATTCATTGCCATGAAATACTTCCCAGCATTACCTCTAACCAATAAACTGATATTTACACAACGATATAGGGTCATGACCATAAACTTCACTCATCTACAATTTCTCCATTGCCAAGAAGTATCTGACATGATAAAATGGTGGAATCAGAGGCTGAAGGCTCTCCGCAATGCCACTTGGGAGGTAAAGACATCGAATAATCGAAAGAGGTCAAGGTGCCAATTGTTTTCCAAATTAATTACACACTTAAAACTGTCAGTTAAAATCCTAGATTTTTATAAGCTTCTAAAATTATTCTAATACTAATTTTGAAAAATGTTTTAGTAAGAGTCTTTTATCAGATATCAAAATCTATTTACATTGGGAACCAGCAGTTGGCGTAATGGCTATGTCACTGGACTCCCATGTAGTCGACTGCGGTTCACGTCCCGGACCTGGTGGCTTAAAACTCACGCCGGGCACATGTGCGTGCGTGACCAAGATCCCGAGAAGAGAATGGAGGAGAAGGGATTGTGGCGTGATAATCCCCCCTGGGGGGGATTTCTCGCTTTCTGTCTCTATGTCTCTCTCTGTCTGTCTGGCGAGCACATGCACCCTATAGTGAAAATCTCTCCAAAAACAAAACAAAACAAAATCTATTTACTGGGGTAAGGATATATCCCATTTATGTATTGGACAGGTAGTACAAAATTTGGAGAGAATATCTAAATATTAGTGACAAAAATGTACAAATAGTTTGTAGATGGGGCTTTCAGAATAGACCCAATGTCTAAAGATATTGATATTCCACATAAATTCCACCAGACATCATTGAGAAGACTCCTGTTAGACCCAGTTGATCCATTTTTAAATGTCAGTCAAGTTCCAAGCACTCAGTGTTTTCTAAATCTAGAAACTGGTTGTAATTATAGTTGCATAGCATATATGTGCTCAGTAACCTGGATTTGTCCTCATCAAGGCCACTACAGAGATCCCAGTTAAGTACCAGTTGTTATTAGGGGCCCCATCAGATATCTGATGTCCGATTTGTTGCAGTAGATACAATCAAACATGAAAGAGGTGGTTATTTATCTTCATGGGAATAGACATTTTCTGTTTATAGCACTACCACACATGGATTTACAACTCATTCCATTCATTGCCATGAAATACTTCCCAGCATTACCTCTAACCAATAAACTGATATTTACACAACGATATAGGGTCATGACCATAAACTTCACTCATCTACAATTTCTCCATTGCCAAGAAGTATCTGACATGATAAAATGGTGGAATCAGAGGCTGAAGGCTCTCCGCAATGCCACTTGGGAGGTAAAGACATCGAATAATCGAAAGAGGTCAAGGTGCCAATTGTTTTCCAAATTAATTACACACTTAAAACTGTCAGTTAAAATCCTAGATTTTTATAAGCTTCTAAAATTATTCTAATACTAATTTTGAAAAATGTTTTAGTAAGAGTCTTTTATCAGATATCAAAATCTATTTACATTGGGAACCAGCAGTTGGCGTAATGGCTATGTCACTGGACTCCCATGTAGTCGACTGCGGTTCACGTCCCGGACCTGGTGGCTTAAAACTCACGCCGGGCACATGTGCGTGCGTGACCAAGATCCCGAGAAGAGAATGGAGGAGAAGGGATTGTGGCGTGATAATCCCCCCGGGGGGGGATTTCTCGCTTTCTGTCTCTATGTCTCTCTCTGTCTGTCTGGCGAGCACATGCACCCTATAGTGAAAATCTCTCCAAAAACAAAACAAAACAAAATCTATTTACTTGAAATAAAATAAGGAAGTATTGGCTTAGGGATAACTAAGTAATAAGTAATCAAAGAAACATAGTTTCAAAATAGATACACATCTCTTTGGATATTAAATATAATAAAAATTGCATTTATTAGGAAAGAATGTTAATCAGTATATATTAAGCGAGAACATATAATGACTCTCCTTCATAGCCTGGCTTTCTTCACTCAGCAGTAAGTCTTCCATATTCATCCACTCCCTGTCAAAAGCCAGGGTTTTGTTTTGTTTTGTTTTGTTTTGTTTAGGGCTGAATAGTATTCCATTGAGTAAATATTTTTAATTTATTTATTTTTCATTTCATTTTCTTTTGTACATTCAATCACATTATTATTTATCTTACAAAATGGATATTTCAACAGGAGACCATCTCTCCCCAACACAGTTGACAAAACCACAAAACATCCTCAACAGACTATACCACACCTCCCTGTGACATCAATACTATGCCTCCCTATTTTTCTTCTAAATGTCCTTCCTCAGACCCTCCTCTTGCATACATACTATATCTGGTATTTATATTTATGTACTGTGTTTCTATATCCTTTGGTGAATTAGTTTCAGTCATAGAGTACAGATACTCAGTATATATTAAGCGAGAACATACAATGCCTCTCCTTCTTAGCCTGGCTTGCTTCCTGTCAAAAGCCAGGTTTTGTGGTTTTTTGTTTTTTGTTTTTTTAGGGCTGAATAGTATTCCATTGAGTATATGTGCCACAGTTTTTCTATCCATTCATCTGTTTGTGGGCATTTGGGTTGTTTCCATGACTTAGCAATTGTGAATAGTGCCACAATAAACATCGATGTGCAAACACTTTTCCGATTAAGTATTCTTCTGTCCTTTGGGTAGATACCAAGGAATGGGATTGCTGAATCATATGGTAGTTCTATTTGTAGATTTTTGAGGAATCTCCAAATTGTTCTCCACAGTGGCTAGACCAATTTACATTCCCACCAGCAGTGTAAGAGAGTTCCATTTTCACCACACCCCCTCCAGCACTTATCATTCTTTGTCTTTTTAATCTTAGACATTCTGACTGGGGTTAGGTGATATCTCATTGTTGTTTTGATCTGCATTTCTCTTACAATGAGGGATGTTGAGCATTTTTTCATATGACTTTTAGCTATTCTTATGTCATCTTTAGAGAGTGGTTATTCCAACTCTTTCTCCCATCTTTTAATAGGATTGATTATCTTTTTTTGAAACAGCTGCTCCAATTCCTTGTGACCCTTATCTGATGCAGTTTACAAAAATATTTTCCCATTCTGTGGGCTGTCTATTGACACTAATTACTGTGTCTTTTGCAGAAACTTCTTAGTCTGATGTAATCCCACTTGTCTACTTTGGGGATTATCAACTGAGAAGGTTAAGTATATTTTATAAATTAGTTTTTTAAAAATGATTTCAAAACGGGACCAGCAGTTAACATAATGGCTATGTTGCTGAACTCTCATGTAGTTGACCGTGATTCAAGTCCTGGACCTGGTGGCTTAAACTCATGCTTGGAGCGTGTACGTGCATGTCCAAAATCCCGAGAAAAGAATGGAGGAGAAGGGATTGCAGCATGGCCATCCCCCCTGGGGGGTGATTTCTCACTTTCTGTCTCTCTGTCTCTGTCTGTCTCTCTGGAGAGTGCACACGCCCTGTAGCAGAAACCTCTCCAAAAAAATAAATAAATAAATAGGTTTTCAAAGCAACAGAAAACCAATAGTAATAATAATAGGAGTAAGAAAATAAATAACCTGTTCGAAAATGGGCAAAAAAAAAATGCAAATACATACTTCTCAAACAAGAGTTCCAAATGATTTTAGATAGATAATAAAATGTTCAAAAATCAATGATCATCAGAGAAATATGAATTACAGTCACAATTAAAAAATCATCTCATACCTGTTAAAATGACTATTACTATAAAGATGAAAGATAGTTGTGGAAATAATGTGGATAAATATATTAGCAAGGCTGATTGTATATAAATCAGTCCAGCCATTATGATAAACAGCATGAAGTTTCCTCAAAATTAAGAATAACTCCACTATAATGTCTAGTAACTCCACTACTGAGTAGTATCCAAAGGACATGAAACCAATATGTCAAAGAGATATCTGCACTTTCATGTTTTGCAACATTATTCATAGTAACCAGCCAATGTATATATACCACTTTTTAAATTATGATATGTATACACAATGGAATATTATTGAGCCTTTAAAAAGAAGAAAATTCATCCATTTGCAAAAACATGGATGAAATTGGAACATTATTGTAAGTGAAATAAGTCAAGCACAGACAAATATCACATGATATCACTTATAAATGGAATCTAAAAAATTACATTCATGGAATTAAAATGCTACTTTCCAGGGGCTAGAGTGAAAATACTGGGTAGAGGTTAGTCAAGTGATATGAAATTTCAGTTAGACAAGAATAAATTCAAGTGATACCTTGTACAAATGGTGACTGTAGCTAATAATAATGTATTATATTCCTGGCCATTGTTAAGAAAGCAAATTACAGGGGCCAGAAGGTGGCATGGTACTTAAGGTGTTAGACTCTCACACTGCAAACCAGGGTTTGAATCCCAAACCTGATGGTTTAAAAATCTTGCTGGATGTATGGCACATGTGATCAAAATCCCAGGAGGAGAATGGAGAAAGGGTTGTGGGATAGCCATCTGCTCTGGGAGATGATTTCTCACTTTCCTGCTCTCTCTCTCTATCTCTCTTTCTGGTGAGCACACACACCCAATAGCAAACACCTTAAAAAAAAGTAAATTATAAGTGTTCTTACCACAAAAATTAAATGTATTTGAGCTAATACATTTAATAGCTCAACTTAGCTATTGTACATTGTTTACGCATGGGTCAAGTCAACATGTTGTACATGATAAATAGATGCAATTTTTGCCTACTTAAAAATAAATATTAAAAAATAAAAATAAAAAGTTCAATAAAGTAGTTCCTATTCATTGAATAAAATGGTAATAGTGTTAAAAAAAGAGACTCTATAATACATAAAATATTGAATTAGTATACATAATTCCTAAGGAACTGCAAAAAATTAATTATAATGGGTGAAATAAATGATTGGCAAAAGACATAAATACTCATTTTATAAAAGACTGGAAAAAGTCAATGTCCAATAAGCAGAGAAGAATATGCTGGGGGCCAGCAGATGGTGTGATTAAAGCACTGGAGTCCCACATGGTCATCTACATTTCAAAGTCTGAAAATCACGCCAGGATAATGTGTGTGCATGCCCCAAATCCCAAGATGAAAATGGAGGAGAAGGGATTACAATGTGGCCATTGCCCTTGGGGAGTGATTTCTCATTTTCCCTCTCTTTATGTCTGCCTCTCTCTCTCTCTCTCTCTCTCTCTCTCTCTCTCTCTCTCTCTCTCTCTGGTGAGCACATGCGCCTTATGGAAAAAAAAAAACTAACAAAAAATATTTTAAAAGAATATGGTCAACTTCAACAGTCATAAAGAAAGAAAAATAAAACTGCAATAAACTCACAGACTTACACCCGTTACATTCACAAAAATGTCAATAATCTTACAGTATTAGGTGTCAATAAGGAATTAGAGTAATGGGGCTCTACTCTATATTTATACTCTATATGAATAAATATTTCACATCTGGTCACACACTACTGGTAGGAATATAACTTATAATACAACATTAAAGAAAACGTTGCTATCATCTATAAAAATGAATGTGTAAACATCCTGTTTAACCCAAAAGAATTCCTCTCTGGATACTCACGGAAACCATATAAAACCTAGACATAATACAGAGCCACTGACTGAAGGAACACAAAACCTGTGGCTTATCCCCATAAGGAACAACGTACAGCAAGGAAAATGATGGGAGTAAAGCCACAGAGCAACATGATCAAACCTACGAAAGTTAGCACTGTGATTAAAAAATTCAGAAACCTATGTACTGTATTATATAATTTTAATAAAGGTAAGAAAAAATATAAATGATATAATTTCAGGATACATAGTGTGTAATTAGACTGTTTTTAACTATGATTACCAAAAAGGTCAGCATTGGAATTACCTCAGAAGAGGTAGAGGAATGGCATCAGGAAGATATAGACAGGTAGTTTTAATGATATTGATAATATTCTAGGTAAGAGACTATAAAAAAGTATAAATAAATTATACATAATAGATATTCATAAAATTATAGTTTTTAAATAATAAAATTTAAAATATTTTTTCAGTTAAAAGGTAAAATCTTACAAAACATAGATGATGTTCTGTATAACAATGAAAACAATCCTCTCTTTTTCCTGTTGTGATGTCCCAAGATGGCTGTAGACTGAGAAAAACGTGTTATAAAGTTTTGTCTATGCAAAAACAAATAATTTTGGGACCAGCAGGGGGCGTGGTGGTTAAGGAGCTGGACACGCCCACGTGGTAGACCATGGTCTACCATGGTTCGAGTCCCAGACCTGGTGGCTTGCTTTCTCACTTTCCCTCTATTTCTTTCTCTCTGTGTCTCTCTTTCTGGTCAAATTAAAATAAATAAATGAATAAATAAAATAAAAATAAAAAACAAAACAAGAAAAACAAATCATTTTTAAATAAAATATTTAAGTTGAATAAAACCTTCAGGGGACCCACTGCATATGCAAAATAACACATTTTTTTTTACTCATGTAGTCCACATAATAAACATAAATAGCCCTTACCTAGTCTTTGAAAAATAGCAAAAATGTATATAGTGACTAGTGGGAAAAATTGTAAAAGTATGGTTACCCGTTTGGATAGGATGACTTTCAAAATAAAAATGAAACATCTCTTATACAATCAAGAATTTATTTTCACCATCAACCACATTCCATTAAACAAAATGATTCACTGATGGTACCTTTAACCAAACATCGTATCATTTACCATGCAAATATCCTGAATTGAAAATTTGTAAACATTAACTTGGGAAATGGAAGTAATTTTCAGGTAACGTGCATAATGTAGCTACAGAAAGTTGGCTATGCTGATAAAATAATAAATATTAATATTTAAGAATCACTGTTTGGGGACCTGTAGATAGAATAATGGTTACATTACTGTACTCCCACATAGTAGGCCTCAGCTGGAGTTCTAGACTTGGCAACTTAAAACTGATGCTGAGCACATGTACATGCATGCCCAAAATCCTGAGAGAAGAATGGAGAAAGGATTGCAGTGTGGCCACCCCCCTGAGGGGGTGACTTCTCACTTTTTCTCTGTCTTTCTCTCTCTCTCTCTCTCTGGAAAGACATGTACCTTACATCAAAAATCTCTCAAAAAAAATCACTGTTTTGGGGCTAACCTATGGTGTATTAAAGTAACTGGATGCCACACACGTATTTGACTGTGTGCTTCAAGTTCCAGACCTGGCAGCTTGAGAAACTCATTGGGCATACATGTGTGTGTGCCTAAAATCCCAACAGTAGGAAAAAAAGGAGAAGGGAATTCAGGATGACCATGTCCCACAGGAGGTACTTTCTCACTTTCTCTCTCACTCTCTCTTTCATCTCTCTCACTCTGTCTCTCCTCACTACCCTCCAAGTGAATGCACACACCCTTTGGCAAATAAAAAAGAAATTACTCTTTTTATTCTAAAAATTTGTTCTAAGTATTGAGTAAATTACTTTGCTATCAATTTGGGTGATGATAAGTTTTTGAAAGTATTCTTTTTCCTATTTTGAAAAGAAATAAACACTTTCTTTTAAGTTCTATTTCAATATAATGAGTTACAGGGTGAGCTTATTTTATTTTTACATGTTATAAGACAAATAGTCTTTCAGAATTTTTCTGTTAGATTGATTCTAATTTTAAAGACTAACTCTTCGTACTTTTTTATGGTTCTGTATAAAGAAAGAGAAGCATCCCTAGAGAGCCCATTGAACTGACTGTATTATCCATTGTTACAATTTGTTGCCTGATTGCTTATTCATAATTAGTAACAGATATGTTCAATGTGGGAGACATATTCTCCTTCCTATAGTTAATTTTTTACACCAAAGTTTTTCCATAGCATTTTTCATGTCTGAATTTCGTAAGGTGTATATCAAAGGATTCAACATGGGAGTGATGATTGTATAAACCACAGTTAGGGATTTATCAATGTGAAAGTTGGAAACAGGTCTAACATACATGAAAATACATGGAACAAAAAAGAGAACCACCACCATGATGTGGGAGCTACAGGTAGACAGAGCTTTGCGCCTCCCTTCCTGGCTGTGAGTTTTTAGGGAATTTATGATGACTCCATAGGAGATTAGTAGAACAATAAAGACAACCATACAAATTGCTCCACCATTGGCTACCACAGTGAGTCCTATAAAGTAGGTGTCAGTGCAGGCAAGTTCCAGTAATGGATACATGTCACAGATGAAGTGGTCGATGACATTGGGGCCACAAAAAGGGAGACTATGCACAAATAGAAGTTGAACCGCAGAGTGCACAAAACCTCCGACCAAGGCCACCACCAGCAGCAGGATGCAAACCTGATGATTCATGATGGTCAAATAGTGCAGTGGCTTACAGATGGCTACATAACGATCATAGGCCATTGCCACCAGAAGAAATACCTCCGCACCCCCAAATAAATGTTCTATAAAAAGCTGTCCCATGCAGGCTGGGAAGGAGATAGTCTTTTTATTATATAGTAAGTCTGTAATCAATTTGGGTGAAATGGCAGTGGAATAAACAGCATCCATGAGTGACAGATAGACAAGGAAGAAGTACATTGGAGAGCCCAAGGATGGGCTGGCAACCACTGTCACCACAATGAGCAGGTTGCCCACCATTGTCACAACATATATGAATAAAAACATGAAAAATAATGCTTTTTGCCCAAGAGGATCCTGAGTAAGGCCCAAGAGGATAAATTCTGTGACATTGTTACTCTGTCCCATTTACTCTTCTAGAAGGCCTGTTTCAGGGGTTACGGCTCAGAAGAACAGAACCTCTAATGCAGTTGTGAACAGAGCTATTACATCCACTATGTCACATTGCATATTTTCATCGCTATTATCTTCTGCAGTGGTTTATACATAACAAACCTTTAGTTCATAGCTATTTAATTCCTCTTCCAAAGAGCCCAGTGGATCTTCCCTTGACAATTTTATTTCTCCTCCAATGATTTTGCTGGACCTACAGGTAAAAGGTTATAGCTCTGTCTTAGTGTATATACTGTAGAGAAAAGCAGTCAAAGTTTCAACAGTCATGTACATGTTGAATAACTCTTTATTTCAACTATGTTATTTCTTTGTCTAGAAATCAGCAATGACAAATAGAGAGTTTCTGCTTTCTAAAAACTTATTCTCCAGTAATAGCAATAAATGCTAAATAACTAAATACACTCACATAGAGTCAGTCCTTGCAGTTTTTAATATTTGTAGTGAGTAACTTTACAGTATAATCTATGTAGCACCAAAAATTACACTTCTTCTCAATTTCTCACTCAATACTATGGAATTTCACTATTAGGTGTTCAGTCCTTTATATTTCAAAAGATATTGAATCATCATACATTCCTTAAGTTTCAATACTTTAAACTGTATCAAATAACTGAAAAATAATTTAGCACATTGTTCCTCATAGCGATTACTTGGTCTGATTCCATCAGCTTTATAAGGAGCTATAATTCTCTCCATTTTATCCTTTCCTATACCACAATTTATTAATACACTATCCTGAGTCTCAGCAAATAAATTAAAAACTGAATTAAAATGACTGATGACTATCACCAACTATTGCATTAGCACCTATATATTTTTTTTCATAGCTCTTGAGGTGAGTTAGTAAGTGAGGGGGGTAATAGACACTGATAAGAGAAGTAGAAGATAGGAAGACATGATTTCATTTATAGTGCCACCTAGGTACTGAGAATTCTCAAAACTAGAACCTCGGTCTACAAATTCCAGAAAGAAGTATACTCGAGAGAAGATTCTGAATTCAATGTAAGGCATGGATTTGAGTCATCTTCTAAATGGAATTGCAAGTCTGCCTCTGCTCATTAGAAAATAAAGGGCTCTAACTAGACAATCTTAGACTCCTTTCCAGTAGAACTACTACGATGCTATTGGTACAGTCTCACTTTGTTCTATTCTGTAGATACTGTCTCATATTTTCATAATTTGAAAACAATTTCAATGCATATCACTGTTACCTGAAAAAAAAAACGTGCTAATTGTAAATGGAAGTTGATAATTACAGTGAAAAAATTACTGTAAGTTTCTCATCCACTACGTAAGGTCGAAACTATCCTCGGAAAGTGTGCCACAGTGAATACTGTGGACTCTGCAACTACATTGCGTCTGTCGCAGTTCCAGCTTCACCACTTACTGTATGACTTTGGGCAACTTCATAATCTCTCTGTGCCTCAGTTACATAATTTTTAGAAGAGGGTGCCAATATTATTTGCTTCTTTAGTGGTTTTTTTTTTATTACAACAATTAAAGTGCCTAAAACATTACTTGGAACCTGGTAAAGACTCAATAAATGATACCTATTGTTAGTGTTCTTGAATGTTTCACTGTGAACATTGCACCAGAAGAAATTACAGACATAGTCCAGGATAAAAACAATAGTACAACTATAACTCACAAACCCCTTTCAAACATAGAATAAAATTTTGTCTTATAAATTATCTATTTTAGTATATCTAAATAGTAGTATTTACCTGTGATGAAATGTATTTTGATGAGAAGTAAGCAGAATATTAAGAAAAAAGTTGAACCCATCATTAGAGGGAGTTCTAAAATGCAGAAAAGTAATAAAAGATCAAAAAATTAAACAATGAATGATAGTTAATAAGTAAATATGCATAAATAATATCAATATTAATGTAATAATTAAGTGAAGCTAGTAATTTTTTAATCTTCAAAAAGATTTTCTTTGGGGAGGGAATACTAAAAGCCTGACCTTTAGTGTTACTCAGAATGCTTCTTTTTTCTTTAAGTAGAGAATTTTGTTGTAGAGAGCATGTGCTCGCTGGAGAGACAAAGACAGACAGAAAATGAGAAATCACCCCTCAGAGGAGATGGCCATGCCCCAATCTCTTCTCCTCCATCCTCCTCTTGAGATTTTGGGCATGCATGTACAAGCACCTGATGTGTTTTAAGCCAACAGGTCTGGGACTAGATCCATGGTCAACCACATGAAAGTCCAGTGACATAATCATTACTTCCTCTGCTGGTCTCCATAATGCTTCTCAAAGAGTCAAAATAAATGCACACAAACATCTGCTAATAAATAAAATTTAAAACAAAAATACTGATTTCTCAAAGTCTCTAGATCTGATTGGTGAAGACAACAAACAATGGGACAAGAATAGATAGAAACCTAAACTTTCTGGTTATTTACCACTGAGGAAAATTATCAAACCACAAATGTGAACAAGAGAGTTCCATCGACATAGATTTTCAGAAGGGAAGGATACGTGTAGAGTTTCAGCTTTCTTTAGAATCCTGCTGTGATGAATATTTTGTATGTCTTATTCACAATACTGCCTCCTGCAGACTAAGGAGTTCTGGTGTCGTTGAAGCTATAGATGGAGAAAAACACACTTGCGGAACATAAGAGAATGAAGTAGTCTATATGTACTTCTCTTTCTTTCACAGTTTACTTTATATAAGATTTAGTGTTCTTACTTTCTTTAACCATCAACATCAGATTTTAACCGAATAAATCTATTGATATGTTTAATTATTTACTTATAAAAAATAGAGTATGTAAACTATTTTCAGTAATTTAATTCATCAAAGCTCTGATAATGTAATTACGGAAAGACAATATTACCAGGCTTTCAGTTTAAACCACTAATTTATTTCCAAAGATAAATTTCCATAATAACAAAAATACACTATACAGTACTTCAACAATTAGTTTTCTAACTCCTTATAAATGACAGTAGACAAGATATTTTCCTGAGCATGGGTTTCTTTCTTTTTTTTTTTTCAGAGAGTTTTTTTGTGCTATAGGCCTCCTATACTTGTTGAAGAGCCAGAGAGATACAGAGAGACAGAAAGTGAGAAATCACCCTTCAGGAGGATGGCAAAACCACAATCCCTTCTCCTCCATTTTTCTCTCAAGACTTTAGGCACACACATCAGTGCCTGGCATGAGTTTTAAGCCACCAAGTCCAGGACTCAAACCATCTTCAACTTCATGGGAGTCCAGTGACATAAACATTATGCCATCTCCTGGTCCCAAGTTTCCTTATGTGTATGTATTAGCATGTTTTCTAGTATAATTTTAATATTCTCACATAAAAACCTGTATCTAGCCTCCAAAACATAATAGGACTTTGTTTTTGACATTCTAGCATACTTAGTTTAATATGCAATTAAATTCTCTAATTCAAATATATCTAAAAGTAATTCAATATCTTAATTAACATATTATGTAAAATATAATGTACTAGAAACTAAGATTACACAGCTATTGCTTTTTTAATATATGTAACATATTTCTCTTATTTTGGGAAAAATGGAAATATAACAACCATCAGATTGTAAAGTAACAGCAACTGTTGTATATTTTAATTTTTGTGTTTTGCTAGCTTAATTTTTGCAGCTCAGATTTATCATTTAAAAATGATATTTAAGACATTATATCATAGGAATTTTTAGTGAGCATCCTTAATCAGTTGTTTAAAAAATTCACACCTTGGGTTTTATCCCTGGGAAATAAATGCTTCTTTCATAGAGGGTAACTGTAGATACTTCATGTATCTATGCATGGTTATAGAATACACAATAACGTATAGCTAAGGAGTGAATCTACAAATAGCCCCAAATGATTACATATATATCCACACAAGCTCCTTATTATCTCATTCTTTCAGGGTAATATAGAATTAACCAAAGTAGGTGCTTAAAAAATATAAAGACACATAAATATAATGTCAGTATCTACTGTACAAAGGTAGTTGACTACTCTTGCCTACTGGGAAATTTTTTCATAGGAAAACAAAGATGTTATGTTTGTATAACTACATAAAAATTGACCTAATTAGTAGGACTATACCTCACCAAAACAATTATTTAATAGAACAAACAAAGAAAACATTTAACAACATTAAAATTAGTTACTTAGATTTTTCTCTTCTTAATTATGGTAAGGTAACCAAAATGTAATTTACTTTGAGGTTTTATATCATTCATGTGATGAGTTTTATTAAGCTCTATACCTAACACAGAAAATGCTATAATTTAACTTAGTGGAAAAGCTAATAACAGAACATTTTCATAGGGAAAACCAGTATTCTTTAGCTTATCATTCAAAAGTATATCTCTAAGTTTAATTCTTTCCTAATTGAACACATACTCCTATAGCTCCCCAATCTCATCCTAGGGAATTAAGAACTTCACAAATTTCTGAAAGCAATAGTACATATAACAAGAAAATATTTCAGCTAAAGGACAACATACCAACTTAAGATGTATTTAGCTTTGGTAAAAATTTGGATTTTCAGAAATCTTTGGGGTCATTTTTCAAGAAAAATAATTTTTCCATTTGTATGTGCAAACATTCTGTGACTTCTTATGTCATCACTATTTTAAATGAAAGCAACTGTAAGGTTCTTATAGATTTGTTTATTAGAATATTTGGAACAAATTCAAATGGAGTAATCAGCCATAAACAGTTTTCTTCCCTAGAATAATCCCTAATGAAAAAAGATTGAGTCTTGCCAAGAAAGGGTAACTGAATGCCAAATAATGAGAAAACCTTATAATGTGAAAAGAAAAATTCTAAAGTAAATTTTCACATTGTGAAATCTTTAGGTAATACAAATAATATTTAAGCAAGAATGAAGGAAGAAGCAATTCCATTTCTCTTCTCCCACCTTATCTTTAGCAAAGAATGGCCCCCCTGGCTGTTAGGAGGGTCTCTACCCACAAAGCCGTGAGACTCAGGGCCTGGGCCAGGGAAACTTGGATCCGGGGAGGTTATTAAAGTTGACATTCTGGAACCAGCAGTTGGCGTAATGGCTATGTCACTGGAGTCCCATGTAGTCAACCATGGTTCGAGTCCCGGACCTGGTGGCTTAAACTCACGCCGGGCGCGTGTGCATGTGTGCCCAAGATCCCAAGAGGAGAATGGAGGAGAAGGGATTGTGGCGTGGCCATTGCCCCTGGGGAGTGATTTCTCGCTTTCTATCTCTCTGTCTCTATCTTTCTGGTGAGCGTATGCGCCCTATAGCAAAAACCTCTCCAAAAAAAAAAAGTTGACATTCTGATTTTTCAAAAGATAGGTAGTCACAGTTTTTCAGTTCTAGTTTAGAGAGGTTTTTTGTTTTTTTGTTTGTTTGTTTGTTTTTGGGGGGAGAGGTTTTTGCTATAGGGCGCATGCGCTTGCCAGACAGAGAGAGACAGAGAGACAGAAAGTGAGAACCCACCTCCCAGAGGAGATGGCCACCCTGCAATCCCTTCTCCTCCATTCTCCTCTCGGGATCGTGGGCATGCACGCACATGCACCTGGTGTGAGTGTAAGACACCAGGTCAGGGACTCGAACCATTGTCGACTACATGGGAGTCCAGCGATATAGCCATTATGCTAACTGCTAGTCCCCTGGAGTGAAGGTTTCTAATCAAGTCTAAATGTAGGTCAGATGTAACCATAATGACCTTCAGCTCATTAACTAAATTCCTTAATTTTCAGTCAAATATCAATTGAATAATTGCTTCTACGTGAAAGAAATTATTACTTTTCAACAAGGAAGCAGTGCATAAAAGCTTCTACTGCTATTTCCTTAGCTTACTATGACTCCATCAGATAACTTGCCTTATTGCGTGTTCAGTTAAATACAGAATCTTTTGTGTCATAAAGACCTTTTCTTTTCTTTTTTTTTTTTTTTTGGAGAGATTTTCACTGTAGGACGCGTGCGCTCGCCAGACAGACAGAGAGAGACATAGAGACAGAAAGCGAGAAATCACCCCCCCAGGGGGGATGGTCATGCCGCAATCCCTTCTCCTCCATTCTCCTCTCGGGATCTTGGGAATGCACGCACACGCGCCCGGCGTGAGTTTTTTAAGCCACCGGGTCCGGGACATGAACCGTGGTCGACTACGTGGGAGTCCAGCGAAATAGCCATTACGCTAACTGCTGGTTCCCAAGACCTTTTCTTTTTTTTTAAGAATCATTTTATTTTATTTTATTTATTCATTTTATTTATTTATTTATTTTTAATTTTACAGAGAGGGGCAGAGTGAAACAGAGAGAAAGAGAGAGGGAGAGCAAGAAAATAAGCCACTAGGTCTGGGACTTGAACCATGGTTGGCCTGTAGGAGTCCAGTGCCCTTAACCACCATGCCACCTGCCAGCCCCCTAAGTCTCATTAATTCTTATCTGAACCAACTAAAGATCTTTATCATGTAATGAACTCCACTAAAAGCTAATTGTTTTCAATTTACCTAATAAATAGATTAAATCCAGCAACCCTAATGTAATATCACTTTTTCCTTCTCCCTCTCTCTCTCTTCAAGACAGAATTCTACTTACTCTTGATCCTCCTATCTTAGCCTCTCCAACTCCCTAACCTGCTAGGATAACAAAAGCACAACACTATACACAACCTTTAGATTCAACCAGGAATTAAACCCATATCTTCCATGTGGGTGCTGCCTGCAGAGCATAGCATTTTAGCAGCATGGACCACCACAGCATGACCAATATGTATTATTTTTAAGACTTAAAGAGTACATTCAAGTGTTTTGCCTCTATTAGTGGTAAGTGATAAAGACACACAAATGTTTCTGTAATCCATAACTATTTGACATGATCAAAGTTACTGTGGATTAAAGTATAATTCCAAGATAGAGAACTAATATAATATATTCAGAAGGCAAAATTTTCTATGCACCATCTAGCTTTATTCAAAGAACTATTGATGCTTTCTGTTTATCTGAATGAGGCAAAACTTTGAAGGGATGAGATGATGCCCATAAGAGCCCAGAATCCAAATTTATTTGCTCCAATATAAAAATTACATAGAAAAAATTAACTGATATATATATTGCCTCTAAATATTCCATAGCCCCCAGTAATTCTCTGTAACCCATATGTATTGCCAAACCAGAAATTTAAATAGAGATATAATGTTTACCTATGTCCTAAAAATGCAAAAAAAACCTTTATTTTACACCAACTATGTAAATAGTGAGTTAGAAAAATGTAAAACGCACATGCTCAAAAGCATTTCTAAAAACTATAACAAATGAGACCAGTAGATAGCGTAATGATTATGTCACTAGACTCTCACATAATCAACCACAGTTTAAGTGCCAGATCTGGCTGCTTAAACTCACAATGTGCGCATGTATGTGCATACCCAAAATTCTGAGAAGAAAATGGAGAAGGGATTGCAGCATAGCCATTGCCCCTGGGAGGGTGATTTCTCACTTTCTGTTTCTGTCTCTCCAGCAAGCACACATGCACAGTAACAAAAATCTCTCAAAAAAAAAAAAAAAAAAAAAACCTATAATGAAGGCACTGTGGGCCAATACTTCGAAAAAAAGTGACAGAGTTAAACCCTGCAGAGTTAAACACACCCCCCCAAGGAGGGATGGTCACACTCCTATGTGTGCATTCCCACACACGGTCAGACACAGGTCCTGGTATGTGGCTGAATACAGACTTCAATGTATTAACATGCAAATCCGTATGTGGTCAGATACAGGCCTATGTGTGTCTGGGTACAGAACTATACCAGGGACTTATGTTGTAATTCATGCCAGAAAGAAGTACTAAATCCTTTCTAATGAGCTCATTAAAAATTTTAACAAATAGAGATCAGCAGATGGCATAATGGTTATATTGCTGAACTCCCATGTAGTCAATTGCAATTTGAGTCTCTTTTCTCTGAAGGTATGGCATTATTCTGTGTCACAAATGAAAGCCTAACAAGCTGGATGACACTTTCTAGAGTTGCTTTATTCTGAGGGACAAGTGAAACACGAGGTGTACCAAGGCCTACAAAGAATCCTTTGAAAACATCCAAACTAATTTTATACCACTTTGCCTTTAGAGTAGGGGTAAATAAACAGTAAAGTGTCCTCTACAAACTAAAGCTCAACTTGAATGATCTAATTTCTTGTTTGGATTAAGGTTATTTGGTGTTCTTACTTCAATTCTAGTTTATTTGAAATCTATTTTTTGGTTTTTTGCACCTATTGCTATGCTTTCCCCCTTGTTACTGCCTTTGACATATATTTTGGCACATTGTATTTTCATTTTCATTTGCTTCAAGAAATGATTAATTTTAATGTTTATTATTTTCATCTACCCAGTGGTCATTCAAGAGTATCTTTGTTTAGTTCCCATTTATTTTATGGTCTCCATAGTTCCTCTTGTTACTGATTTCCATTTGTTTTATGGTAATCAGAAAAAAAAGTGTTTAATAATTTATCATTAATATTTTTCTAAATTTTTGAGACTTGTTATGACCTAATATATTGTCTATCTTGGAGAATACTCTGTGTGCTGATGAAAAGAATGTGTATGCTGTAGCTATAAGATAAAGTGTCCTGGAATCTATTAGGTCATTGTGGTGTATAGTGCTATTTAAATCCGATGTTTCGTTGTTCAATTATTTTCTAGATAGTCTGTCCAATGCTGCAAAAGGGGCGTGGAAGTTTCCTTTATTGTTTGTCTTCTCCCTTTCCCTCTATGTCTAGTAATATTTGTTTTATACTTGTGGGTCTGCAGTGCTGGGTAGATACGTATTTATAATGATTATGCCTTCTTGTTAAATCAATCCTTCTGACTTTGTCCCTTTTTTTTTTTTCTGAGAGGTTTTTGCTCTAAAGGCACTGTGGGCCAATACTTCGAAAAAAAGTGACAGAGTTAAACCCTGCAGAGTTAAACACACCCCCCCAAGGAGGGATGGTCACACTCCTATGTGTGCATTCCCACACACGGTCAGACACAGGTCCTGGTATGTGGCTGAATACAGACTTCAATGTATTAACATCAGAGAGATTTAAAGCGAGAAATCACACACCCCCCCAAGGAGGGATGGTCACACTCCTATGTGTGCATTCCCACACACGGTCAGACACAGGTCCTGGTATGTGGCTGAATACAGACTTCAATGTATTAACATGCAAATCCGTATGTGGTCAGATACAGGCCTATGTGTGTCTGGGTACAGAACTATACCAGGGACTTATGTTGTAATTCATGCCAGAAAGAAGTACTAATCCTTTCTAATGAGCTCATTAAAAATTTAACAAATGGAGATCAGCAGATGGCATAATGGTTATGTTGCTGAACTCCCATGTAGTCAATTGCAATTTGAGTCCTGGACCCAGAGACAAAACTCATGCTGGGAGCATGTGCATGCATGCCCAGAATTCTGAGAGGGGAATGGAGGAGAAGGAATTGCCCTGTGGCTAACTCCCCTGGGGGTGATTTCTCACTTTCTGTCTCTCTGGTGAGTGCGCATGTCCTATAGCTGAAAAACTCTCTTAAAAATATTAATAAATGTAAATAAGAAAATCCCTTTTTAAACAAGAAAATAAAAATGCAGAATGTAAAAGAATTCTAAGAATGGTTACAAATTTGACTGAGACATCAATCAAGTCTTCATAAAATATTTTATTCGGATGGGAAAACAAGACATTATGAGAAACTATTTCCCTCAAAATAAATAAGTAGAGTCATACAATTCTAAATATAATCATAAATGACATTTTGAAGCTTTGCAAAATAGCCCTAAAGTTTATGAGAATAAATACTTGGGAATTGCAAGAAACTTTTGAAAAAGGAAAATAGAAAACAAAATTTCTACAAAGTATAAATGAACATTAAAAATACTCAACCACTGGAATAGTGCGTTAATAGTAGAATAAACACTAAAGAAATTTTAAAAGTAAAAAATAAGGTCTGCACTATCATGGCGGGTTTGTGGAAGAAGACCACGGGTCTTGCAGGGTTGGCTTTGTCTGACAATACACACGAGTGCCTGAGAATATTGTATACAAAGATTCTTGATGTTCTTCAGCAAATGCAAAAAATGCAGCATATAGAAAATATACAGAGCAGATGACGAATGACAGACTGGGTATGGTGAAACTGGAATCAGATATTAAAAAATTAGAAGATCAGGACCAGCAGTTAGCGTAATGGCTATATTGCTGGACTCCCATGTAGTCGAAAGTGGTTCAAATCCCAGACCCAGTGGCTTAAACTCAGGCCGGCCACGTGTGCATGCGTGCCCAAGATCCCAAGAGGAGAATGAAGGAGAAGGGATTGCATCATGACCATCTCTTCGGGGGGTGATTTCTCACTTTCTGTCTCTGTTTCTCTCTGTCTCTCTGGCGAGCTCACACACCCTATAGCAAAAACCTCTCCAAAAAAAAAAGTGAGAAGATCGACTTCAGAGTGGTCAAATAGAAGAGGCAGAAAATGAACTAAGTCTGGTGAGAAAAATGATTAAATGGACACCATGGAGCTATTAGTGGAAATACCTCCTGCTAACCAGTGGAAATGGCTGATACAATCATATTAAATGACTTTGGTGGGTTGGTTGGGAAACCGATGTAACTAAATTTCCTGTACCTGTTTTCATACTCTTGACATCTTACAGTCAAGAAAATTTATACAGAACATATTTAGGAAATTTGTCAAAATATTTTATTATGGAAATAGGGTCTTGTGAATAAGTTTCTAATTGTTAAAATATTCAGTCAAATTATTTCAGAGATAATATTTCTTTAAACAGAGAGGTTATGGGAGGATTTCAAAGTTAATTAAAAAAATTCCTATAGATATCCATTGTAGATGCCATAATTAAAATGTGAACCATCTTTAGTAATATCCTCTATATGTTATTTATTTCTTTATTATACCCCCCCAAAAGAGAAAAGGCACTTAATTATTACATTTAAACAAATTCCTACATCAGGATTGGAAGTAAAGTCATAAAGTCATCAGTAAATTCATAATTATCAGAAGATGGTAAAAATAGGTGGTGATAAAGTTTTAAGTTGTGGCTAACCTTCTTGGCTATGATCTTACATATATAAGTTGAAATTTAAATGTATAATGTATATTGGTTTCCAAATACATTATAAATGACACTTTATTTTAGTCTGTATTTTAATTATTCTATTTACTCATTTTCATATTGTCTTCATGCAAAGATAGCTGAAAGAGCTTTTACTTCATTTTCTCCTTTAAGGAAGTCAGCTTGTTGACACTTAGCCATTAATTTTCCTGATCAATCCAACTATTAATACATCAGGATAAAGAGAGAGTTTCTTTAAGAGAAGAGATAGTAAGAATTCCTCATTAAGAAATAATTTCTTCTAAGAAAGAAGTGGTATGTGGTTAGGTTTTTGGTCAAAGCATGTTAGCCTATGGGTAAAACTTCAAAATTCAATCATTATGTAGGTCTTACAAAATTTCTAACGTGGATGTACTGTATATCAAGCAAAAGAGTAATGCCGTTCGTAACGAAGTTGGCACGCTTATTGGTTAAACAAAAATATATGTCTCATGAGTCCTCAAAAAATTAATAAATAAATAAAAAATAAAAGAAATGGCCCAAGATTTACCTTTCACATGTAAATATATTGACACTTTAAATGGAGAAATTTTACATTCAAAATAATACTAATAATAACAAATAACAAATAAATTATGTTGGCAGACTATTTTAGCTATATTTAGAGAATAAGCTTAGTTTCTTGTCACACAAAAATATTATCAGTGAATTGGGAAAGAAAGTTTTTGAAAAGTTAAAAATAAGATGTTAAACTATGCAAACAATTTTTTGAAAAGTATATTTTAAAGTAATATGTCAAAATGATAGTTTTGGAAAGATACAAAATTTTCCCAATTGTGATATGATGAAAGAAATAAAAAAGCAAAAGTAAATTAAAATATAAAAATTTCCATAATTATAAATGACAATAAGGTAAATATTTCCAACAAATATCAAATAAGAGTGGTTTGTGTGTGTGTGTGTGTATGTATGTGTGTGTGTCTGTATATATATATATATATTTATACATACATAAAAAATATATTTCTAGTATAAAAATAATTCATCAAACTTAACAGTAAAAAAATTGTATTCTAATAGATTAGTAATTCAAGAATAGGAGCCAGCAAGTGGCATACTGATTAAAGTGCTGGACTCCCACACAGGCAACTGTGGCTCAATACCATACCTGAAAGCTTGAAAATCATATCAGGTGCATGTGTATGTGTGCCCAAAATCCTAGGAGGAGGATGGAGGAGAAAAGATTGCAGTATGTCATCCCCCATGGTGGGAGTGATTTCTCACTTTCCCTCTCACTGTCTCTGTCTCTCTCTGGAGAGTACACATGCCCTAGGGCAAAAAAAAAAAAATCAAGACTAAAAATAATTGACAAAGTTTGTGGAGTGGATTCTATGTCCTCAACATTGTGCAAAGAACAGAATTCAAGAAAACATAAGTAACTTGCCCTTATTTTAGGGAACTCATAGGCCAATGAACATAAATGAATTATATAGAGTTGAAAATTAATTATGTGTGCAGAAGTGGAGGTCTTAGTTACCAGTAACCTCTGGCATAATCAAAGTTTTGACATTATTTGGTAGATGATATTATTTTTGTTTAAGAGGAAATTAAAATGATATAAGAAATTTTCATTAATAATAATAGAAATGAAAATCATGACATAGTTATGCTTATAGTGTTGAGTTACTAAAGACATTCATTTCTCCATATCTTTAATCCCTTATGAATATAGACTCAGCAGGGAAAGCAGGAAAAATGTTTCTTGAGCACATGCTCATTCAAGGTAAATATGTCTGATACATAAAGAAACTTTGACAAAGATGTCATGAATGAAGTGTCTCTCAAATGAAGCAATGCATCCTGGTGTCTTTATTACCAAACAATTTGCATTCTGTGTGTGTCTGTGTGTGTGTGTAAAACAAAACAGCATATATTGAACTAGCAGTTGGTGTGGAGGTTAAAGAAGCTGGATCCCACATGGCCAACAGTGTGGTTCAAGTCCTGAAGCTGGCAGCTTGAAAATCATGGCAGACGTGGGGGCATGCACAACTAAAATCAGAGAGAAGAATGGAGAAGAATTACAATGTAGCTATCAGAAATTATAAAACATCTGGTGGGAACCAGCAGTAAGCATAATGGCTATGTCGCTGGACTCCTATGTAATCGACCACGGTTCACGTCCTGGACCCGGTGACTTAAAAACTCACGCTGGGCACGTGTGAAAATCTCTCCAAAAAAAAAAAAAAAAAATCTGGAAGGATAATGGATTGTCTTTACAAAAATAAGGCACCAAATAAAGTTACCGTACCTGTGAAGCCAATATAATTTCCCAATTGAGAAAATACACAAGATTTATTTTACTGTATATCTCCCTTTGTTATTCAGATGCTTTTTAAAAAATAGTTAGAACCCTTATGAATTATATTAAACTCTGAAGAATTAATCCTCCTCAATGTTGATATGCTAAACAATACAAACAATACTATTTATTTAAAATATTTTAAAAATTCAAAAATAAAATGTATACTTCAAATATGTATACAAATATGTGTACATGTGTAGTGTGCAAGAAACCAAGTTTTACATCTTAGCATTTATTTTATTTTTTCCAAAATCTAAAATGAGCACTGTTAGTTTTGAACAAAATTAACTTTAAGACAGAAACATGAAAAACTCCTCCATTAACTAAAAATAATTTACAATATTAAGTTTGGTCATAAATATATAGTCTCAAAAAAGCTTTTTTTTTTTTTGGAGAGGTTTTTTTTCACTATAGGGTGCTTGCGCTCGCCAGACAGACAGAGAGAGACATAGAGACAGAAAGCAAGAAATGACGCCCCCAGAGGAGATGGTCACACCGCAATCCCTTCTCCTCCATTCTCCTCTTGGGATCTTGGGCACGCACACACACGCGCCCGGCGTGAGTTTCATGCTACCAGGTCTGGGATGCGAACCGCGGTCGACTACATGGGAGTCCAGCGACATAGCCATAATGCTAACTGCTGGTTCCCTCAAAAAAGCTTTTTTATGTTCCCTAAAAATGATATACATTTTCCAAGGAAATTATGAAAACCTTAAATATATTATAATTTGGAATTACTCATATTATAAATGTTTTCCACCACGCACAAGTCATTAAATCTGAGGACTTGTTAACACAATTACATAGTTTTGTTTTGTTTTTATTTTTTTTACGGAAATAACTCTTTACTGATAAATCATAATAATAATAATAATAATAATTCATTTCTTATACACTTTATTTTCTTTTTTTGGTCCATAGTTTTTTCATAGCATTTTTCATCTCTGCATTTCTCAGAGTATAGATTAGGGGGTTTAGCATAGGGGTGATGACAGTGTAAAACACAGTTAAAGATTTATCAATGGGTAATGTAGAAGGAGGTCTCACGTACATAAAAATACAAGGTACAAAATAGAGTACCACCACAGTGATGTGGGAGCCACAGGTGGATAATGCTTTGCGCCTCCCTTCCTGACTAAGATTCTTCAGGGAGTGCAGAATGACCCCATAAGAGATGAGTAAGAGTATAAAGATGACCACACAAATTGCCCCGTCATTGGCAACCACACTGAGGCCAATAACGTAGGTGTCAGTGCAGGCAAGTTTTAATAAGGGGTACATGTCACAGATGAAGTGGTCAATAACATTGGGGCCACAGAAGGGAAGGTTGTAAACAAAGAGAAGCTGAACTACAGCATGCACAAAGCCTCCAACCCAGGCCAGCAGCAGCAACAGAACACAGGCTCTTTTGTTCATGACTGTCAAATAATGCAGGGGTTTGCAGATGGCCACATAGCGGTCATAGGCCATGACAACCAGAAGTAAAATCTCAGCACCACCAAATAAGTGTCCTATGAAAAGTTGGGTCATGCAAGCTTGGAAGGAAATTGTTTTTTTCTCATAGAGTAAATCAATGATCATATTTGGGGTAACCGTAGTAGAATAAACGGCATCCATAAATGATAAGTAGCCAAGAAAGAAGTACATAGGAGCATCCAAAGTTGGGCTGACCACCACAGTAATGACAATAAGTAGATTTCCTACCATTGTCACAATGTAGATGAGCAAGAATACAACAAATAAGATCTGTTGACCCTCCAGGCTCTGAGTGAGCCCCAAGAGGATAAACTCTGTCACATTGTTTCTTTGTTCCATATGTCCTTCCAGATGTTCTTATTTTAGTGTTCAGGATAAAATTACCTGCAAGTATAATCATTACTTGTAAGTCCATGAAATTTTAGGATAAGGTGCTTATTTATCCAACAAATAGGCATTATGACATAATATATTCTAGAACTAAAAGAGATTATAAGAATACAAGGTTTACTAAAATAAGGTAATGATCTCTGTGGTTTTACAAATAAATAGAGAGGTAGTTCAAGACGTATGTGGAAAAATAATAGATTATTAAATAAATGAATATGTAACAAGTAGTTTAAATCTAGAAGCTAAAATTTTTCCATGTGGCTAATACTTTAAATAAAAATTAAGTAAATATGGATTAAAGATTTATTATAAAATTAAAGTAGGATTTACTTTATATTTACTTTTACATTAATTAATGATATGACTTTCTATGGCCTAGGGCTATAAAATTTTTATTAACTAATACTTAAAAGCACAAACACACATATTCAATCATTTTTATTTATTTATTTATTTTATTTATTTATTTATTTATTTTTGGAGAGGTTTTTGCTATAGGGCGTGTGTGCTCGCCAGACAGACAGAGAGAGACAGAGAGATAGAAAGCGAGAAATCACCCCCCAGGGGGGATGGCCATGCCGCAATCCCTTCTCCTCCATTCTCCTCTCAGGATCTTGGGCATGCACGCACACGTGCCTGGCGTGAGTTTAAGCCACCGGGTCCAGGACTCGAACCACGGTCGACTACGTGGGAGTCCAGCAACGTAGCCATTACGCTAACTGCTGATCCCAATTCAATCATTTTTAAATATTTTAAGAATTTAGGAAAGGATATTATGTTTTAGACAAAATAGTGTAAATGAACATTTACATTAGAGGACAATATAGATTTAATATCTAAAATATACAAAAAGTGTTAGTCAATTAATAAATAAAAGACAAACCCATAGCAAAGTGTACAATAACATAAATCAGCAACTAAGAAAAAATACATCCAAACAGACCAAAAAATATAAACTAAGTTGCTGAAAATCAAATGTAAACAGAAAAATGCAAAATAGGAAAATTATGTCCATTAGACTGACAAAAAAGTTTTAAAACGGTAATAGCTACAAGTGACAAAAATTAATAAATTAATATTCCTAGTGAAAATTGACTTTTATAATAGTTTTGGAATGGAATTTAGCAATCTCTGTTGAGAGTAAATATACGTGTGTGTGTGTGTGTGTGTGTGTGTGTGTATGTGTGTATGTCTTTCCTCATAACAATTACTCTTAGAATCTTTCTCATTGAAATTAAAGCTCTAAACCACAAGAACATATGCATGGCATATTATTGTAGTCTTATTTTTCATGTTATCAAGCAAAAACAAAATAAAATAATTAACAAGCAAATGGTTAAATAGAATATAAAATCTATTAAAATAAATCATTTAAAAATTAATTACAGCTATGATGTAATTAATTTCTACAAGGTACTACTGAATAAGAAAGAAATAAGCATAAAACACTATTTGTAATACAATATTACTATTTTTAAAAATTAAAATACCATTTCTATATATATTGATAAATGGTTACACAAGATTATGTAAGTATAGAAAAATATAAGACAATATACATTTCATTCTTGTAAATATGGTTTAATTTGGCTGGTGATGCAGAGAGAGGCAAACAGTTTATAAGGAACTAAAAATAAGGATGTAAATTAAGGAAGGGATGAATACGAATCAAAAGAAAAGAAAAAAAGAAACAGAAAAAGAAGAGCTCATACAAATAAAAATGAAATTGTAAATAGTATCCATATTCAGCCCAGCCATTTCTTAACATAATTCCAGTACTGACAACCAGTTACTTTCTAAATCTCTATTAGCATTTGCTCCAATCTGCCCTCATTAATTTGGCCTTCCCTGCTCTTCACAATAGCTGTGTTCCAAACTATACCCCACATCCCTGCTGTGCTCTGGATTCCATCCTCTTCAGCACTCATAAGTGCAGTGCTCCTGCAATTTTCTACTCCATTCTTTACATCATTACTTCTGCCTATCTTGCATCATACTGTCAGTATGTTTATATGGCATATCTTCATATTAAAAAAACTAATCTGTCTTTTGACACCACATCACTTTTAAGTAAGCACCCTTCTTCAATTCTGTGTTCTTCTTCATAAAAACACCTTCCTGGGAACCAGCAGTTAGTGTAATGGCTATGTCGCTGGATTCCCACGTAGTCGACCGCGGTTCGCGTCCCAGACCCGGTGGCTTAGAACTCACGCGGGGCACGTGTGCGTGCGTGCCCAAGATCCCAAGAGGAGAATAGAGGAGAAGGGATTGCGGCGTGACCATCCCCCCTGGGGGGTGATTTCTCACTTTCTGTCTCTATGTCTCTCTCTGTCTGTCTGGCGAGCGCACGCGCCCTATAGCGAAAACCTCTCAAAAAAAAAAAAAAGAAAGAAAAAGAAAAAGAAAAAACACCTTCCTTTTAATAAGTCCAGTGATCAGCTTCAGCCCACTACTTACTTAACTTACATTCCTCTGAAATCAAATAACAGCAAGCTTAATTATCATCTTACATTTTTGAAATTCACTTATTCGAGGATGGCAGATGGCATGGTGGTTAAAGGCATTGGATTCCCACATGGCCAATCACGGTTTGAGTCCTGGACCTGGTAGCTTGCTTCCTCACTTTCCCTTTCTCTCCCTCTCTGGTCAAATTAAATAATAATAATAATAATAACAAATTGAATTAAATACATTTTTTTAAAAAAGAAAGTCACCCAACTTCTACAAATGTTACCTCATCTTCCAACTTTGAATATATTAAACAATACTTAGAGAACACATTAATTCTGTCAAGAGATTTACAAATATAAGCCCATTAAAATATCCCCAAATAGTTATACATAAAGTTATTTTCTAAGAGCCCTTATTAGAGATGTAAATTTGTTATGGCTATCCAAGAAATATTAAAAAACTTAGTCAATTTCCTATATTTTAGCAATAACAAAGTACTTATAATGTGGCTGATTATCAAAACCTTTTAAAACACTGTGAATCCCCACAGTACCAATGTACTGTTGTATAATGTAATGCCTTGCCCATAGTCTTCACATAATTATGTTTGCTGGGTTACCTGCACAAGGACACAGTCATTTAGTCCAAGTACTGAACTGAGGTACCTGCTCTCTCGCTCTAAAGATAACAGCTTCATCCACTGACACCATCTCTGTGAATGCAGAGAACAAAGTGACACACGTATCAGCACTGGACCTTGAAATGTTTCCAAATGATCAGCTCTTCTCATGCTGCAGAGGGAGAATTCATGTCAGTCTTTAAGTAAAAAATTTAAAGTTACCTTTTAAATTGTGAATTTTCAAAATGAATGATCAAGAATACCCTGCAAGATATAGGTATATTGCAGTGTACCACACACTATTTGGGTTGTCTGTCATTCTCTCTTGTGGAAGAAATTAATTAATCAACTTTTTTTGAAAAAAAGAATATGCTGTCATACAGAGTAGTTCTAATCTTGATTACAAAAAGAACCAGTTTTTATTATTGAGAAAATTCATTCAAATGACTAATAAATATTAAATCAACATCTTAAGACTGTAAAATTAGGTAGGAGACAGAATTATAAATTTTTAAAGATATTTATAATATGCGTTTTATTTTATTAAAAGTAAAATAATAAAATGACCTTCATAATATTTTGATTTTCAATCAATTATACTGCTCTGTTTTCATATTACATAGTTGAACTTTGGGTTGTTTGAAAAAGAGAGACTAATTTAAATCTCTATTTTATCATATCTGGAGTTCATCATTCTAATTCCTGAAAAAGTCAGTCATGTGAATACTGATACAGACAAACACTCTATGAAGAAAAGACAAAAGTCTGTGGGCACTTTATCTACAGTTGAACTACAGTACATTTTGCTCAGCCATCCAATTGGTGCATTTCCAAGGGTGATTTTCTCTAATTAAATTCACTGGGACCGTAATAATTCTGAGGTTAGACTCTGCATCTCCAGAGAGCCACAAGTATAATAACTTAGTAAGACAAGATTTATAAAACCATGCCCAATGGGGAAAAAAATCATGAAAGAACAATTTGAGGCCAAATTATACAAAGGGAAAGTCCAGTCTGGGCAGCAATGAAATATGTAAAAGCTCTCTCATTTAAACTATTATATGAAAGTAGGCAATCATGCTGACCATATTAAATGTTAAAATGTGCCTTTTTAGATATCATCTGAGCTCTCTACAACAGATGAGAACAGATAATTTTAGAACAAGTCGCTGGAACCAGCAGTTGGAGTAATGGCTATGTCGCTGGGACTCCCATTTAGTCAACCATGGTTTGAGTCCCAGACCCAATGGCTTAAACTCATGTCAGGTGCATGTGCATGTGTGCCCAAGATCCCAAGAGTAGAATGGAAGAGAAGGGATTGTGGCAAGGCCATCCCCCCGGGGGATAATTTTTCACTTTTTGTCTCTCTGTCTCTGTCTTTCTGGCAAGTGCATGTGCCCTATAGCAAAAAGCCTCTATAAAAACAAAACAAAAAACAAAGTCATTGAAAATGATTCCAATGAAGATAAAGCAATTTTCTCCTCTAAGAGGCAATGTATGAGATTTTCACGTAATTTCAAACAGGCAAGTTGACAGAATCTGTATTAGTATGAGAATGAGGAAAGAGAAAACGAATGTGGATTATTCTATTTATCTCAACGAGCTCATGGAACATTCACCAGAAATAGATTATAAGCCGAGCTATAACATATTGTGATATATTTCACAGTACTTAAATCATATAGAATACATATCTGATAATAATGAAATCAAAACTTGATAACAAAAGTATACTAAATATTCCCCAATGTTTACAAATTAATCAAGTACTAGGTTATCCATGGACTAAAGAAAAAATATTAATAAAATAACTTTAATTTTCAACAGAAAATTTTTTTAAAAAATTAAAATTTTCTGATGAAGCTAAAAACATTTTTGGAGAGAATATTATATGCTTATATTAAAGCATTAAAATTAAAAAAGATTAGAAGAAATTAACTGAATTTCCACCTTAAGAAATTGAAAAACATAGAAAAATAAATTCAGAAAACAGTGTAGAATGGAAGTAACAAATAGAAAATATAATCACTGAAGTAGACATTATTTTAAAAAGAGAGAAAATGTATATGTTTTCTAGTAAAATGACAAAGAAAAACAAATTAAACAATAAATCAGAATCATGATTGAAAATCATTCATCTTCTCCAAAAAAAAAGAAAATAATTCATCAGCGCTGAATTGAAAGATCTTTAAAAGATATGAAAGTAATATTATTAAAAGTTATGCTGATATATTTGTCAGTTGAGAGGAAATGAGCCAACTAAAGCGAAATTGTTTTGACAAAAACAATATTTTAAGCACAACAGGTTAGAAATGAAAATACAGTTTTGTCTATAGAGTGCGGACAGTCGCTATGTATTAAGTGGAGACAAAATGTCTCTCCTTCACAGCCTGACTTGCTTCATTCAGCAGTAAATCTTCCATATTAATTCACTTTCTGTCAAAAGCCAGGGTATTGTTTTTTATGTCTGAATAGTCTTCCTTAGGGTATGTGTGCCACACTTTTTTCAATCCATTCATCTGTTCATGGGCACTTGGGTTGGTTTCATGACTTAGCAATTGTGAATAATGCTGCATTAAATATCGATGTGCAAACACTTAAGGACATTAAGGAGAAAAATAGAGAGGCAAGACATTATGGGACAAAGAAATAGGTTATTATTTGTTGAAGATAATGTGTATAATGTTCTCAACTGGATTGGTGAGAAATGTGTACATGTTGGAATATTCACTTTGCAAGGTAAGTGACATATGTGATTAAATGTGTAAAAGAAATTGAAGTAAAAAATGAAAATACGGGACCAGCAGTTAGCCCTATAGCAAAAAAAAAAAAAAAAAAAAAAAAAGAAAACTCTTAAAAAACAAAGAATAATCTGATTTTGTATCTTCTTTTTTTTTTTTTTTTTTTCGCTATTGGGCGTGTGCGCTCGCCAGACAGAGAGAGAGAGAGAGCCAGAGAGATAGAAAGCAAGAAATCATCCCCCAAGGAGGATGGCCATGTCGCAATCCCTTCTCCTCCATTCTCCTCTCAGGATCTTGGGAACACACACACATGTGCCTAGCGTGAGTTTTAAGTCACCAGGTCCAAGACATGAACCACGGTCGACTATGTGGGATTCCAGCAACATTGCCATTACACTAACTGCTGGTTCCCTGTATGTGGGCTTTGAAAATCCATATTGTACCCCATAAGATGTACAATTAAAAGTCAAGATGCAATTTTTTTTCACCTTTTTAAAATAATCATTTATTTAACATTTTTTTTTTAGGTATTTGACTTAAACCATTTAGTTTCAAAATACAGGCTTCCATTTATTTTTTATTTATTCATTTATTCTTTAAAATTTACATTTAATTACTGTACATCTTCACAACATGCAAAATGGTTTTTCTCAGCATGAATGCAGCACGAATCAATTAAGTCATTGATACTACCATACACACTATCAACAGATAACTCATTATTTATACATTTAAACTCTATATATCATTTAGCTTATCAAGAATTTAAACAATGTTCATAACTATTTTCAATGTTTTTTTATGTCCTCCAATATTTCAGTCTCTACCACAGAGTGTGGCCAGTCAGTATATGTTTAGTGAAGACATACAGTGTCTCTCTCTCTCAAAGCCTGACTTGCTTCACTCAGCAACAAACCTTTCCATATTCGTCCACTTTCTATAAAATGCCAGGGTCTTATTTTTTATGACTGAATAGTATTCCATGGAGTATATGTGCCATACATGTTAAATACATTAATCTGTTCATGGACTTTTGGGTTGGTTCCATGGCTTGGCAATCATGAATAATGGCACAATAAATGTAGAAGTGTAAGCACTTTTCTTACTGAGCATTCTCTTGTCCTTTGGGTAGATAACCAGGAGTGGAATTGCTGGTTCATATGGTAGGTCTTTGAGGAACCTCCATATTGTTATACGCAGTGGCTGGACCAATTTACATTTCCACCAATAGTGAGGGACAGTTCCCTTTTAACCACATCCCCACCAGCACTTATCTTTTTTTTTTTTTTTAAGTCTTCACTATTTGGATTGGGGTTGAGGGTACTCCATTGTGGTTTTGATCTGCAACTTCATTACAGTGAGGGATGTTGAGCATTTTTTCATATGTTTTTTGACTGTTCATATGTCTTCCTTAGAGAGTTGTTATTCAGCTCATTTTCCTATTTTTTAAATTGTGTTAATATTTTTGTCAGGTAAACCCCCTGAGTTCCCTGTGAATTTTGGTTATCAGTCCTTTATCTGGGGCATTTATTACAAAATCAGTGGGCATATTCTCCTGTTCTGAGGGATATTGATTCACATAAATACTGTATCCTTTGTGGAAACTTCTTAAACTGATGTAAACCTATTTTTCGGGGGGGGATTACTGCTTGTGTTTTGGGGATCTTAAGAAGTCTTTGGATATTCCATTTTGATCGAAATAATCATATGGGTTTTATCTTTCTTTCTGCTAATACAGTGTATTGCATTTATAGTTTTGCATATATTGAACCATTCTTATATCTCTAGCATAAAGCCTACATGGTTGTGATGTATTATCTTTTTTTCTATGCTGTTGGTTATGATTTGCTAGTATCTTGCTGAGAATTTTTGCATCTATATTCATCAGAGATATTTGTCTGAAGTTATCTTTTCTTGCCACATCCATATCTATTTTGGAAATGAGGATGATTTAGGTTTCATAAAATAAATTTGGGTGGTTTCCTACATTTTGGATTTTTAGAAACAATTTGAGTATAATGAGGGTTAGCTCTTCTTTAAAAGTTTTGTAGAATTCAGAAGTGAAGCAATCAGGACCTGGGCTTTTCCTTGTTGGTAGGTTATTTATTACTTACTCAATTTCATTGCATATTGTGGGTGTAGTCAGGCTTTCTATGTCCTCCTCAGTCAATCTGGGTAGATTATATGTGTCCAAGAATTTGGCCACCTCATCCAGATTTTCTTGTTTGTTGGCGTATAGTGTTTCAGAATATCCTATAATGATGTTTTGTGTTTCTATTATGTTTGTTGTAATATTGGCTGTTTCATTGTGAATTTGATTTATCTGATTTCTTTCTCTCTTCTTAAGTAGTTTAAGTTGTTTCAATTTTGTTTATTTCTTCAAAGAGCCAGCTTTTGCTCTAATTTATTTTCTGTATAGTTTGTTTACTTTCTATTTTATTTTTTTCTATTTTATTTCTATTTTTTTCTATTTTATTTATTTCTTTAGTATTTCTTTTCTCCTGGCATTTTGTTGTTGTTGTTGTTCTTTTTCCAGTTCCCTGAGGCATGAAGTTAGGTTGTCCATTTGCCCCCTTTCCATTTTTTTCTTATGTGTAATAATTGCCATGAACTTCCATCTTATAACTGCTTTTGTGGTATTCCATAGACTATGGAAACTCATGTACTCATTATCATTTGTTTTCATGGATTTCTTTCTTTCTTTGTTTTTGGAGAGGTTTTTGCAATAGGGCACGCACGCTCTCCAGAAAGACTGAGAAAGACAGACAGAAAGCAAGAAATCACCCCCCAGGGGGGATGGCCACACCACAATTCCTTCTCCTCTGTTCTATCGGGATCTTGGGCACATATGCACACACGCCCAGCGTGAGTTTAAGCCACCGGGTCCAGGACTCGAACCACGGTTGGCTACATAGGAGTTCAATGACATAGCCATTACGCTAACTGCTGGTCCCTTTTCATGAATTTTTTTTTTTTTTTTAAATTTAAGTCTTAATCTCTTTGGTAGTCATGAAGTATTCAGGAGTTGGTTATTTAGTTTCCAAATATTTGTATATATATTTTTTTTCCTGAAACTGATATCACGGTCAATTCCATCGTGGTCAGGGAAGACACTAGATATAGTTTCTATGCCTTTGAATCTGTAAAGGCTGGTATTGTGCCCTATCGTGTGATCAATCTTCGAGACTGTGGGAGTGAGAAAAACATATATTTTGTGGTTTTGCAGAAGTTTTAAAGATGTCTGTCAAATCCACTTGATTAATGCTATCATTTAGGTCCTGAATCTCTTTGCTTACTTTTGGTCTTGTTGATCTGTCTAAGGGAGATAATGGCGTGATGAGATCCCCAACAATAAGTGTGTCACAATATGTCTGTCCTTTAGATATAGTAGTCTGTCCTTCACATATTTACATGCTTCTGAATTGGGTGCATAAGCATTATATCTTCTTGATGAATTAGCCCTTTTACTTTTATATAATATCTTTCTTTGTCCCTTCTTACAGTTTTTGTCTTAAAGTCTATTTTGTCTGAAATCAATATCTTGAGTCCCAGCCTTCTTTGGTTTCCATTTGCATAAAATACCTTTTCCCAGTCCTTCACTTTCAGTCTATGTATGTCTTTATCCATGAGATGGGTTTCTTGTAGGCAGCAGATAGAAGATTACTGTTTTGTTTTGTCTTGATTTTTTTTTAATCCATTCAGCCAGTCTGTGTCTCTTGGAGAATTTAAGCCATTAACATTCAATATTATTAATATTTCTGAACTTGTCCATACTGTTATGTTGGCCATATTATTTGTTGTTTTTTGTTTTTTTATTTCTGCCTAACAGAAAACTTTTCATTCTGTGTCTGTTAAACTTTACTGTTTTGGGGGAGTGTGTAGATTTTTTTTATAATTCACATTTTATTGATTCAAAAAAGATCACAATTAAACTAAATACTTTCAAAAACAAGTGTAGCTATGGAAACCAGCAGTTAGCATAATGGCTATGTCGCTGGACTCCCACGTAGTCAACCGCGGTTTGCGTCCTGGACCCAGTGGCTTAAAACTCACGCCGGGCACGTGTGCGTGCGTGCCCAAGATCCCGAGAGGAGAATGGAGGAGAAGGGATTGCGGCGTGACCATCCCCCCGGGGGATGATTTCTCGCTTTCTGTCTCTCTGTCTCTCTCTGTCTGTCTGGCGAGCGCACGTGCCCTATAGCGAAAACCTCTCCAAAACAAACAAACAAACAAAAAAAACAAAAAAAAAAAGAAAATGTAGCTGTTATAAAATATCTATGAACACATGTCTGACGTTAGGCATAAAACTCATTTTTACATTAGAAGTGAGTAGAATGAACATACTACAGAGAAGCACCCAGCTGAGGCTGTACAGAGCACTATAATCATTAAGTAGTTTTTTCTGTGGTTGTTTTTTGTTTGTTTTATTATGTATTTTTTTAATTTTGAAGAAGCAGTTTTAGCTTTAGTTAATAAAAATAAAAAATGTTAAGAAAAATTTGCTTAAGCCTTAAATCTAGAAAAAAGTTTAGGATACTGTTCAAACAGTATGCAGATATTAAAAATTCAAAGAACCGATAATAGACAGAACTAAAATAAGTAACAAGTACACTAGTTTTCTTCTAAACCATTTTTTCTCTCTATTTCCTTTTTTACCAAAGAGAGGAAGAAGCTACCTTATTTCCAGAAAAATAGGTGTAGTCTTAATTTGGTCTGTTATTTGTATAAAGCCCTATAAGAATACTGATTGATTTAGTTGGTTTTCTTGGAACCTTTCTTAAGAAACTTCAGATTAGACTCTTTAAAAAAGACTCACCAGTGTTTTCTACAAGTAGTTTTATAGCTTGTGGCCTTAGAGGGACACTGGGATAGGCAAAGACTTGTTTTTGGTTAAATTTTTCTTTCATTTTGGGACCAGCAGTTAGCGTAACGGCTATGTTGCTGGATTCCCATGTAGTCAAACACAGTTTGAGGCCCAGACCCGGGAGCTTAAAACTCACGCCAGGGGACCAGCAGTTGGTGTAATGGCTATGTCGCTGGACTCCCATGTAGTCGACCGCAGTTCAAGTCATGGACTCCATGGCTTAAACTCACACCAGTGCATGTGCATGCGTGCCCAAGATCCTGAGAGGAGAAAGGAGGAGAAGGGATTGTGGCACGGTCATCCTCCATGGGAGTTGATTTCTCGCTTTCTGTCTCTGTCTGTCTGGTGAGCGCATGCACCCTATAGCAAAAACCTCTCCAAAATTATTTTTCTTTCTCTTTATTTCTATTTCTTTTATACATTCAATCCTGTTACTTGCCTTACAAAGTGAATATTCCAACATGTGTACATTTATCACCAATCCAGTTCACCATACTAGAAATTAATCTTCAGTAGTTAATTATCTATTTCTTTGTCCCATAAATGACTCACCTCTATTTTTCTCCTTAATATCCTTCCTCAGACACTACTCCTTCACCCACCCTCTTCCCACACTGTATCTGGTATTAACAATCATTTACTTAGTTTCTGTAACCTTTAGTCATTCAGTTTGGCCATAGAGTGAAGACACTTGGTATATATTATGTGGAGACATACAGTGTCCCATTCTGATGTTCCCATTCTGAGCACGGTCAACTCATACTAATTACTGTGTCTTTTGCCATGCAGAAAATTCTTAATCTGATATAATCCCAGTTGTCTATTTTTGAGATTATTGCCTATGCTTTTGGGGTCTTATTTAAGAAGTCTTTGCCTACCCCAATGTCTCCCAGATGTTCCCCAGTGTTTTTCAGCAGCAGTGTTATAGTTTGAGGTCTTGGGTTTAGATCTTTGATCCACATTGAGTTGATTTTTGTCAAAGGTGAGAGGTAAGGGTTCAGATTCATCTTTCCACAGGTGGACATCAAGTTTTTATTTTTTTTTTTAAAGGTTTTTGCTATAGGGTGCGTGTGTGCGCCAGAAAGACTGAGACAGAGAGGCAGAAAGCGAGAAATCACCCCCGAGGGGGGATGGCCATTCCACAATCCCTTCTTGGGCATGCACTTGGTGTGAGTTTAAGCCACCAGGTCTTAGACTCAAACCACGGTCGACTACATGGGAGTCCAGCGACATAGCCATTACACCAACTATTGATCCCGCATATCCAGTTTTTCCAGCACAATTTGCTAAAGAGGTTTTCCTTTCCCCACTGTATTGACTGGTACTTTTTGTCAAAAACAAGTTGGTTTTATGTCTGGGAGTTTATTTCTGAGGTCTCTATTCTGTTCCATTGGTCCACCTGTCTATTTCTGTTCCAATACCATGCTGTTTTGCTTATCACCGCTTTGTAGTATATTTTTGGATTAGGGAGCGAGATGCCACCCACTTGATTCTTCTTGTGAAGGATTGCTTGGCAATACAGGGTCTTTTATGATTCCACACAAATAGTATGATTGTCTTTTCTAGGTCTGTGAAGAATGTCTCTGGCAATTGGATTAGGATTGTGTTAAACATGTAGATTTATTTGGGTAGAATTGCCATTTTTGATTATACTAGTTCTTCTGATCTAAGAACATGGAATGTCCTTTCACTTTTTTGTGGCATTTTCAATTTCTGTTTTTAGCTTCTCATAGTTTTCCTTGTGGTGGTCTTTAACTTCTTTAATTAGATTTATTCCTAGGTAGCTTATAATTTTTGTGGCAATGGTAAGTGGAATTAATTTTTTAGTTTTATCTCAGTCTGCCTGCTGTTCATATATCGAAATGCTATAGGTTTCTGTATCTTGATTTTAAATCCTGCAACTTTACTGTATTCATGTATTACTTCCAGGAATTTTTTCATGGATACCATTGGGCCTTCTATGTATACCATCATGTCATCTGCAAATAGAGATAGTTTTTAACCTCTTCTTTTCCTATTTCAATGCCTTCTATTTTATTCTTGTTTCTGATTGCATTGGCGAGGACTTCTAGTACTGTATTGAAAAGGAGTGGAGAAAGTGGACATCCTTGTCTTGTACCATATTTTAGTGGGAAAGTTTTCAACTTTTCTCCATTAAGGATGATGCTATGGGTTTTTGATAGATAGCTTTTATTGTGTTGAGCAATGACCCTTCTATGACAATTTTACTAAGAGTCTTGATCACAAAGAGATATTGTATCTTATCAAATGCTTTTTCCGCATCAATCGAAATGATCATATGAGTTTTTTTTCTTTTTCTTTCTGTTAATATGATGTATTAAATTTATGGTTTTATGTATGTTGAACCAACCTTGCATCCCTGGAATAAAGCCTACCTGGTCATGATGCATAATCATTTTCATATGTTGTTGGAAATGATTTGCTATTATCTTGTTCAGAATTTTGCATCTATTTTCATTAGATACACTGGTCTATAGTTTTCCTTTCTTGTCCTGTCCTTATCTGTTTTGTAGATAAGGGTGATGGAGGAGGCTTCATAGAATTAATTTGGAAAAGTTTTACCCTTTTGGATCTTTAGAAATAACTTGAACAGAATGGGGGTTAACTCTTCTTTGAAAGTTTTGTAGAATTCAGAGGTGAAGCCATCAGGGCCAGGTCTTTCCTTCCTTGGGAGGTTATTTATAACTGATTACATCTCCTGGCTTGTTATGGGCCTATTCAGACTTTCTACAGCCTCTTGACTCTATCTTGGTAGATTATATGTGTCCAGGAATTTTTCTATCTCATCCAGATTTTGTTTGTTTTGATATAGTTGTTCATAGTGTCCTCTAATGATGTTTTGCATTTCTATTATATTTGTTGTTATAGTGTCTGCTTCATTGCAAATTTGATTCACCTGGTTTGTATATTTTTAAAAATAACCAGCTTTTATTTTCATTTATTTTCTATATAATTGGTTTATTTTCTATTTCATTTAATTCTGCTTGGATCTTTATTTCTATCCTCCTGGAGATTTTTTGGATTTCTTTTTTTTTTTTTTGCTGTTGCTTTTCCAATTCCCTGAGGCATGATGTTAGGTGATCCATTTGCCTTCTTTCCATCTTTTTATGTGCACTAATTGCTATGAAATTCCCTCTTATGACTATGTTTGCAGTGTCCCAATGATTATGGAAACTTGTGTCCTCATTATCATTGGCTTGCATGTATCTTGTGATTTTAGTCTTAATTTCTTCAGTACTTGTGAAGTCATTTAGGAGTTAGCTATTTAGTTTCCATGTATTTGTATATTTTTGAGGATTTCTCTTGAAATGAAATCAAGTTTAATTTCATCATGGTCAGAGAAGGTGCTGGATAGAGCTTCTATGCCTTCGAATCTGTAGAGGCTTGCGTTGTGCCCTATGACGGGGTCAATTGGAAAAGTTTGAAAAGTTTCCATGTGGGGGACCAACAGTTAGCATAATGGCTATGTCGTTGGACTCCCACGTAGTCGACCATGGTTCGAGTCCTAGGCCCGACGGCTTAAATTCATGTCGGGGGCGTGTGCGTGCATGCCCAAGATCCCGAGAGGAGAGTGGAAGAGAAGGGATTGCGACATGACCATCCCCCCTGGGGGGTAATTTCTTGCTTTCTGTCTCATTATCTCTCTCTGTCTTTCTGGTGAGTGCACGTGCCCTGTAGCAAAAACCTCTCCAAAAAAAAAAAAAATATCGAAAAGTAAAAGAAAAAAAGTTTTAATGTGGGAGTGGAAATAAAGTGTATCTAGTGTTTTTCGGGTGTAAAGTTCTATAGATGTCTGTTACGTTTATTTGATTTATGGTATCCTTTAGATCCTTTACCTCTTTACTTATTTTTTTGTCTAGATGATCTGTCCAGAGGAGATAGGGGGTGTTGAGTTCTCCAACAATTTGTGTGTTGCATCTCTCCTTTTAGTTCTAAAAGTCTTTCCTTCACATATTACGGTGCTCCTGTTTTAGATGCACAGATATTTATTAGTGTTATATCTTTTTGATGGATTAACCCTTTTACTACAATATAGTGCCCTTCTTTGTCTCTTTGAACAATTTTTTTTTAGAGCCTAACTTGTCAGAAATTAGTATTGCTACTCCAGCTTTTTTTGTTGTTGTTGTTCTAATTTGCATGGAATACCTTTTCCCAGCCCTTCACTTTTAGTCTACATGTGTCTTTTTCCATGAGATGAGTTTCTTGCAGGCAAGAAGATACATGCAAGCCAATGACAATGAGGACACGAGTTTCCATAATCTTTGGGACACTGTAAACCCAGTTGTAAGAGGGAAGTTCATAGCAATTAGTGCACATAAGGAGATGGAAAGAAGGCAAATGGATCACCTAACATCATGCCTCAGGGAATTGAAAAAGCAACAGCAAAACAAAACAAAAAAAATCCAAAAAATCTCCAGCATGTCAATGGAAAAAAATAACCAACTGTAAATTAATAATTAATAATTAATATGGTTTATTTCCAAGCCAACTGTGAGTGACCTAGGCAGGAGAAGAGGCATACATGCCTTTTCTTGGGGTGATCATGTACAGAGGTTCCTTTTATTTGCTTTTGAGATTGACAGACAACATTTAGTGAAAAGATTTCCCATTGGTCTGGCCCAAAAAAGGCGGGACATGTAGAAGGGGGGGAGGGGGCTTGTAGGTTATAGGTGGGTTCCACAATTTCTAGGTTGGTGATTGAAAAGGAAGATCTGTGTCTTGGGAAGAGATTAGTTAAAGAAAGGCTTAATCTACATCTCAAGGAAAAGGGAAGTTCTGTGTCTTGGGAAGGGATAAGCAAAAGAATATACTGTAATAGTTTGAAATATACATCTCAAAGATACTATGCCAGGAACAGGAAGTAGGAAGAATCCTGTTAATAGAAAATAAATGGTTTGTTAATGTTTATGGGCATGACTTCCCCAGTCCCCTTTTGAAAAGATTTTGGAAAAATAGGAAAAGTAGTCAGACTTCTGTCCACAAGGAGAATAGAAATTGTCGATGGAAAAAATATAACCAACTGTAAAATTAATAATTAATGCGGTTTATTTCCAAGCCAACTGTGAGTGACCTAGGCCCGGAGAAGAGGCATACATGCCTTTTCTCGGGATGATCATGTACATAGGTTCCTTTTATTTGCTTTTGAGATTGACACACAACATTTAATTAAAAGATTTCCCATTGGTCTGGCCCAAAAAGGTGGGACATGTAGAAGCGGGGTGTGTGTGTGTGGGGGGGGGCTTGTAGGTTATAGGTGGGTTCCACAAATTCTTAGGTCGGCAATTGAAAGGGAAAATCTCTGTCTTAGTTAAAGAAAGGCTTAATCTACATCTCAAGGAAAAGGGAAGTTCCATGTCTTTGGAAGGCATAAGCAAAAGAAAGAATACACTAATCGGTTGAAATATACATCTCAAAGATACTATGCCAGGGACAGGAGGTAGGAAGAATCCTGTCAAATAGAAAGTAAAATGGTCTGTTAATGTTTGTGGGCATGACTTCCCTAGTCCCCTTTTGAAAAGATTTTGGAAAAATAGGAAAAGTAGTCAGACTTCTGTCCACAAAATAAAGATCCAAGCAGAATTAAATGAAATAGAAAATAAACGAAAATAAAAGCTGGTAAAGGGTTTCTGTTTGTTTGTTTTTCTTTTCTTTTTCTTTTTTTTTTTTAATCCATTCAGCCAGTCTGTGTCTCTTGATTGGAGAATTTAATCTATTAACATTCAATGTTATTATCTGTATTTCCAGACTTGTACCTACCTTTAAGTTGGCCATTGTCTTGTTAGTCTTTTATTCCCTTATTTCTGGCTGTTCATTCTTAGTGTTTTTGGAACTGAACTCTCCTCAGAGTTTCTTTTTCTTTTTTTTTTTGAGAGAGATTTTTTGCTATAGGGCACGTGTGCTCGCCAGACAGACAGAGAGAGACAGAAAGCAGGAAATCACCCCCCAGGGGGGATGGCCACACCGCAATCCCTTCTCTTCCATTCTCCTCTCGGGATCTTGGGCACGCATGCACACGCGTCCGGTGTGAGTTTAAGCCACTGGGTCCGGGACTCGAACTGCATGGGAGTCCAGTGACATAGCCATTATGCTAACTGCTGGTCCCTCTTCAGAGTTTCTTAAAGAGCTGGTCTGGTGTTGGCAAATTCTTTCAGGTTTTTTTTCCCCTCTGAAAAGATTTTAATCTTTTTTTTTTTCCCATATGAAGGGTAATCTTGCTGAAAATAAATAATCTTTGTTGAAATTGTTTCTCTCTTAACACTTTCAATATGTCTTACCTTTCTTTCCTTGCTTGCATTGTTTCTGTTGAAAGGTCCAGTGTTAGCCTAATGGGATGATCTTTGTAAGTCTCTTGTCCTTTCTCTCTTGACAATTTTAGTATCTGGTCTTTATCTGTGGGCTTGGCCAGTCTGGCTAAGATGTGCCTTGTGGAGGATCTTCTTGGGTTGATTCTATTCAGAGTCCTTTGTATTTCTTGTATCTGTGTATATGACTGTTTTTCTAGACTTGGGGAGTTTTCTTCCCGGATTTCATGAAATAGATTTTCCATGAGCTTATTAGTTTCTTCTCTTTCTGGAATACCAATAATTTGGATGTTTGGATGTTTAATAGAGTCTAGTATTTCTCATATATTATCCACTTTTTAAAAAAAAATTCTCTTTTTTGTCATTTTTTTTGTAGGTCAGAGGTTTTATATTCAATTTCAGAGATTTGATCATCAGCATGGTCTAATCTAATTTTAATACTTTTGAGAGAGTTTTTGATTTCCTGCATTACAGGCTTCGTCTCTAGTAGTTCCATCTGATTCTTTATTAGAGTGTCCATTTCTTCTTTCATATTGTGGAAGGACTTCCTAATCTCCTATAGCTTGTAGTCTCTTTTCTGTTCTCAATCATAAGATTTTTGTCACCAGGAATGTTCTAAATTATTTCTCTGACATCTTGGTAACATCTTCTGTTTTTTCAAGAGATGAAAGGGAATTCTTGTGTTCTTTTGATGGAGACATATTTTTTGATTTATTCAGACCTGAGGCTCTTCTTCTACTTCTAGTCATGAGGAGATGTATTCACTCTTGGACACCTTTTTGGAGAATGTTTCTTTAACACTGAACAAGTATAATTCCCTTTTACTGTGGACTGATGTGTGCAGAAGTCTCCTGCTGTGTTTTGTAATGTGGTCTGCACAGGTGGAGTCTTCTATTCAAGAGTCTGAAGAGCAGTCTCTCCTTTTTCACAGGTGGTTAAATAAAAGGGAGGATCCCAGGGAGCCTGATAATACCAAGGTATTTGAAACTGTGATTCTTGATCTATCTAGCTCCTTGTGTTGCATGGAGGATAACCAGGAGATGACAATATAAGACAGAAGAGAAAAGAGTATGAAACATAATAAAGAAAAAATTTGCCAGGGGGCTGCAAATGGAAGTGAGATCTGCTGGAGAGATGGGGGAAGTCCTGTGCGGTAAGGAGAAATGGGAAAATTAACAAAAGAAAGAAGAAGGAATGGAAAAAAAAAAAAAAAGACTACCTTGCTAACAGAGAGAGAGTCTCTGGGATTGGGGAAGCTGAAGTTGGAGTTAGAGCTGGGAGGACATACTTTAGTGTCCCTTAGGCCAGGGGACTGCAGATGGAAGTGGGCTCTGCTGGAGAGCTGGGGCAATCCTTGCCAACAGAGAGAGGGTCTCTGGGGTTGGGGAAACTGAAGCTGGGGCTGAAGCTAGGGGGCCCTGTCTCAGTGTCCCTTAGGCCAGGGGGCTGGAGATAGAAGTCAGGCAAAGACTTATTGAACAAGACTCCCAAAGCACAGGCAATACTCCCCAAAATATATAGGTGGGATTACATCAGATTAAGAAATTTCTGCACAACAAATGACACTGTAATTAGTTTGAATCAACAATCCTTGGAATGGGAGAGAAATTTTGTTAACTGCACCTCAGATAAGGGATTGATAATCAGACTACACAGAGAATTCAAGTGGGTTACCTGGAAGAAAATTATTAACCCAATTAAAAGATGGGAAAATGAGCTGAATAAACAACTCTCTAAAGGAGACATATGAACAGCCAAAAAAGCATATGAAAAAATGCTCAACATCTCTCATCATAAGGAACATGCAGATCAAAAACAATGAGATATCACCACCTAACCTCAGACAGAATGGCAAAAATTAAAAAAAAAAAAAAAAAGGCAAGTGCTGGTGGGGATGTGGGGAAAGGGTAACACTCCTACATTATTGGTGGGAATGTAAATTGGTTTAGTCCCCTTGGAGAACAATAGGGAGGTTCCTCAAAGACCTTCAAATAGATCTACCATATGATTCAACCATCCCACTCCTGGGTATCTATCCAAAGGTCAGGAGAACACTCAGTCAGAAAAGCGCTTGCATTGGGGCCGGCAGGTGGCGTCGTGGATAAGGGAGCTGGACTCCCACATGTCTGACCACAGTTCGAGTCCCAGACCTGGTGACTTGCTTTCTCACTTTCCCTCTCTCACTCTCTTTCTCTCTGTCTTTCTGGTCAAATTAAAATAAATAAATTAATTAAATAATGCATAAATAAAATTAAATAAATAATTCTTAAAAAAGAAAAAAAAGAAAGGCGCTTGCACAACTATATTTATTGCAGCACTATTCACAGTTGCTAAGACACAGAACCAACCCAAATGTCCACAAATAGATGAATAGATTAAAACAAATTTGGCACATATACTCCATGGAATATTATTCAGGAATTTAAAAAAAAAATACAAGGACCTGGAATTTGATAGAAAGTGGGCAAATATGGAAGATTTGATGCTGAGTAAAGCAAGTCAGGCTATGAATGAGAGACATTATATGTCTTCACTTAACATATACAGACTGTCTGCACTCTATGTTAGAGACTGAAAGACTGGAGGACATAAAAAAATTAAAAATTGTTATGGATACTAGAGATGAAGTGGAAGGAAAGTATGGGAGGGGAAGAGTGCCGTAAAGGAAATTAGAGGACAAATCGAGAGCTAAGATATTTGTGGGCCACAGATATATTTTGTTATCTGTGGATGAGGATGTGTATAGTATTCTGAACTCTACTAAGCTGTGTACCATGCTGGGTAAAGTCTCTTGACAATCTAAATGATATACAGCAATTAAATGTATAAATAATAATGATCATTGTTATCATTTAATTAAAAAAAATAATAATTAAAAGCCTCCCAAGGCTACTGAGCCAAGTCAGAAATTCACCAGCTGACTGTATCCTTGAGTACCTATACTTCAAAGCTTTTTGGGACCTGTCAGGAAGTGACAATCTTTACTTACCTGCCGGGCATAACTGTTTATGGTACCAGGCAATCTTTCCAAGGGCGTCTATTGGCTTTTTTGAGATCAAACTTAGCTCCTTAGCTTTCTGGTCATATCTTCAGAAACAACATTCCAGTCAAAGCGCTAGCAATAACCAGTATTTCCAATATTTTATGAAAGGCAACAGATATTATTAACTTAAGAAATAACTATTCTGCCTCAAAATAAGAATACTCACAAATACTTTCTAATTCCATGATGCCTTTTTACATAGAAAGCCATGGAAAAACTTGTCATGACTCTTCCAACTTTATTTATATATATAAATAAAAATTCAACTTGCTGTATTCTCAGAAAGGTTCCAGAGTTGACTGGAATCCCCTATAATGGGGGAGGTGAGAAAGAAACCCCTTCCAGAATCCCAAACTCCCTACTTGTACCTCAGGTCACTACATTCCCCTACTGAAAAAGAACAAAGAAGTTGACACAGATCTCATGCCTACCTTGTGGAGCTGCACAGATATATCACCTCAGAGAGAACAATTGATTCCCCTCCACCAAAACCCTAAGTGCATTGTGCCATCTTGAGAGCTGATTCACAGTCAGACCATATAGTAAAATTGACATTAGGAGCTATCTCTGAGTACTGTGATCACAATGTCATATCTACATGCAAGAGGGAAGACCCAAGTCAAGGAGTTACCCCTGAGGATAGGTAGTGACCTAGCAGGCACTGAGGATATGCAGAAGGGATTTCTCTGTTGTCTGGAGAATTGGGGCAGATATACGCAATGAATGAAGTCTTCTGACTTTCTTTCCCACTGAAAACTAAAGACATGGATTATTCCCCACCCCAGCAGAGACTAAAGAATTCAGATAGTCTCTCCTAACAGACTGGCAAGTCTGTACTGCCATCCCTCCAAATAAGACACTCTAGAAATAGTTCCCTGCCCTCTCTGTTGCTTTCTGCAGCACAACTTCTCAAAGCTTCCCTGAAATGAAAGGGAGAGTCAGGTTGAATAATCTAAGAAAGATACCAAAGGTCCTTCCTCTTAAGAGAAAATGGGGGGAGAGCTTAGTAAGGATGTGAATGTGTGAGACCCCCCTCCCACTTCCAAGAGATATGTTGGGCATCTGAGGACCCCTGTCCTCTTTCAAGGCATGCCCTGTGGTGGAAAGCTCCCATCACCTTCCAGGCTGCATATTAAGCTATGTAGAAACGCTGCACCCTTGTAAGCCACAGGCCAGAGGACAAATGCCCCTGACAGCTCCAGAACAACACCCACCCCTCCTACCTGTACCCAGCTAAGTAAAGATGCCATATTGCAGACGGAGTCAGGCTCTAGGGTAGGCAACTTTTTCCAACTCAATAGACAAACTAAAGAGCAAACCATCTCCTGAAACATAACTCCTCAACCATTACCTGTATCCCTTTGATGTTAAACCCACTCAAGTCAGAGAACATTGCCTACTTGCGGCTGATATTTCTACTCAGCAACCATGACAGGAGAGGAAGACCCACACCCAACATAGGGTGTGAGAACTCAAGCAACCACCCAACAGGGCAGATGTCACTAGTATGAGAGAATACACCATCTTTACAGGTGAGACACCACTACATAACACTAACATCTCCTAGAGTCTGAAACCTCCAAGAGGTAACCCATGGACCCCACTGAGGACTCTGAAAATATTTAGGGACCTCAATACCTAAACAGACCAAGAATAAGTAATGACATCTGAATCCATAATAAATAGTCTCTCCACAAAGGAAATCCCAGGTCCAGATTGCTCCACTGCTAAATTATACATATTCTTTAAGGCCCTGAAACTTGATATAAAGTGGATACATATGGAAGATTTGTTGCTGAGTGAAACAAGTCAGGCTATGAAAAAGAGACCTTGTATGCCTCCACTTAACATATACTGACTGATCACATTCTATGGTAGACATTGAAGACTGGAGGACATAAAGTATTAAAAATTGTTATGGACACTACAGACAAAGTGGAAGGAGAATATGGGAGGGGAAGAGTGTAAAGAAAATTAGGGGAAAAATAGAGAGCTAAGACATTTGTGGGACACAGATATGGTTTATTATCTTTTGATGAAGATATGTATAGTATTCTCAATTGGGCTGAATTGAGGTGTATATCATGCTGGGTAAAGTCTCTTTACAATATAAATGATGTATTGCTATTTAATGTGTAAATAATAATAATGATAATAAATTTAAAAAGTAAAATAAGATGAATTAGCACTAATTATCCTCAAACTATTGTGGAAGAGCCAAACAGAGGAGGCTTTTCCAAAGTCATTTTTTGAGACCACCATCACCTTGATTCCTAAAGCAAATAAAGACAGAGTAAAAAAAAAAAAAGAAAACAACGGATCAATATCCCAGGTGAAGATATATGCAAAAATCCTCAACAAATGGGCGATAATTCCCAGGAAGAATAAAATTGTTCTTTTCCCATAAGATTATTGACAAATCAAATCTAACAACACCTTAAAGAGGCCACTCAATAGTTTATAGTGATATTACAAAATAAATGAGCAATAGCTGCTAGTGATTCCAAAAATATTTTCTCGAAATATACTTTTAATTCTACTTTGATGGTCATCTGGTCTATTATCCAAGCCACATATGAAAACACTATCAAACTACTGAAATAATACATAGGGCACAAACTTATTTTCCAAAATTACATCTAATTGAATTGTAGCACAAATTTGTTCATAACCAATGGGTAAAAACTGAGTAAGACATATATCACATGAACATATAAGGAATCTCAAAAAATTTCATGTATATTACATATTTTGAAAAAACTATGCATCCATTATAAAAATTTGTTATGGTCAAATAAAATGTGACTTTAATTCTAGTTTCCCCATTAACGTTTTAAAATGTCCTCATATTTATCCCTTGTTATACACATAATATTGGCTTACTAAAAAGCCAAAACATAGGCAATAATCCCCAAATACACAAGTTGGACTATATCAGGCTAAAAAGCGGGTTTATGGCAAAAGAAACAATAATTAGAGTAGACAACGCTCAGAATGGGAGAATATATTTGCAAATTATGTTTCAGATAAGGGACTGATAATCACAGTGTATAGAGAAACATATATAGAGATATATTCAAGATATATATATATTATATATATATAAATACATCTTCAAGCAACGTAATCATAAAAAAATCCAATTAAAAAAGTGGGCAAATGGGGCCCAGCAGATGGCATAATGGCTACATTGCTGGACTCCCATGTAGTTGACTGCAGTTTAAATCCGGGACCCAGTGGCCAAAATTCACTCTAGGCGCATGTGTGTACACGCCCAAGATCCCGAAAGGGGGAGAATGGGGGAAAAGGGATTGTGGCATGGCCATCCCTCCTGGTGAGTGATTTCTTGCTTTCTGTTTTTCTGTCTCTCTCTGTCTTTCTGGCAAGTTCATGCACCCCATAGCAAAAAAGCTCTCAAAAAAAAAAAAGTGGGCTAATGGACTAAATAGATAACCCTATAAGGAAGACATACAAACAGCTGAAAAGCATATGAAAAAGCCCCACATCTGTTATCATAAGTGAAATATATATCAAATCTATAATGAGATACCACTTAACCCCAGTCAGTATGGCAAAGATTAAATAATAATAATAATAATAATAATAATAATAATTGCTGATGAGGCTGCAGTAAAAAAGGAACTCTCCTGTTTGTAGGAATGAATGTTAGTATAGCCACTGTGGGGAAAAAATACAGATTCCTCAATAATCTACAAATAGAACTACCATAAAATCCAGTAATACAACTCATAGGTATTTATCCGAAAGATAAGAAAATAGTGAGAAAAACACTTGCATATCTCTTTATTACAGCATTACTCACAATTTCTAAGACATAGAACCAACTCAAATGCCTAGGAAGAGATCAGTGCATTGAAAGAGAAGTGGCACATATACTCTATGGAATACTACTCAGGCATAAAAATTCATGACACCCTGACATTTGATGACAACTGAATGCATATGGAAGATTTAATACTAAAGCAAACAAAATTATGAAAGACTGACATTGTATGTCCCCATTCATACACCAAATATCTGTACTTTATGGCATAAATTGAAATACTGGAAAGTATAATAGAGAGGGCAACTGTAGACAGTAGAGACAGTATAGAAGGGGAGGGTAATAAGTGATGGTTGAAAAGGGAATGGGGGGGGAATTAACAGATATAAGAATGAATTGTTATCAGTTGATGATAATTTATATGGTAATATCGATGGCTTGATTAATATGCACTGCATTCATGCCAGGGAAAACCATTTTGTAAAAATGTACGGTGAAGGTTCTGGGCAGGCCTCCTCTCATGAATGCACCCTGAAGCCCTGGGAATAACTTTGGAACATTTGTCACTCCATCACCCAGTGCTCTGGCAACCTAGGCTCACCCAACCCACCAGGAGACTCCAGTTAGTTCTGAGTAGACCTTCTCTCATGAGTGTACCCCTAAACCATGGGAGTAACTTTGGTGTGTTCAGCACACAGACCGGTGTGCTGACCAGCTCAGCACATAACTTGATTCTCTTCCCTAAGTTACATGTCTAGCTTGCTACCACCTCATCAAAAGCTGAAATTATGGAGAGAAGCCAAGCACCTGGGGTACCCATAACTGCTCTGATCTTGAAGACACAGCTCTCCAGTAGGAACACACCTGGGACCTAAGGGTGAAATTTCCTATTCCAATACTATAGAATCTACTCTAATAAATAGGAAAAAGTGATCACTACATCATATGATCAAAAACCAGATCTCAAAGAAATGTGAGAAAACAAGGGGGTGAGTGCACAGGCCCCTCACAAACAATGGACAGCACAGCAGATTACACAGAAAGGGAAATTTCCCTAGAAAACATTAATAGTATATTGGACCAAGCCGAAGAAAGAATTTCTGACTTTGAAGTTTAAGTCTCCAACATAGACTGAACTACAAAAAAATTTAAAAAAAATAAGAGGACAGCATACAGGAAGTACTAGACACCATGAAACACTCAAATAGCCATATAATGGGAATTGCAGAAGGTAATGAATCTGCTAAAGGCATGGAATACCTCTTTCATGAAAAACTACCTGACAATTTTCCAAATATGGAGAAATTGAGACCCAAGAAATAAAAAAGGACCCCAAAAAGGATCAACAGAAAAAGATCCTTCTACTAACATATCATAACCAGACTGCTAAAAGTTAAAGATAAAGAAAATATTCTAAAAAGCGAAAAGAGGGAAATGTCAAGTTATTCATAAAGGTTATCTCATTAGGCCAACATCAGACCTCTCAACAAAAATAATGCAGGTAAGGAAAGAAAAGAAACGTGAACTCAAGACATTAAAGAAAAACAATTTCAACCAAGAATAATATATCCAGAAAGATTATCCTTCAAATGGGAGAAGAGGGAACCAACAGTTAGTGTAATGGCTATGTCACTGGACTCCCATGTAGTCGACTGCGGTTCGCGTCCTGAACCTGGTGGCTTAAAACTCATGCTGGGTGCGTGTGTGTATGTGCCCAAGATCCCAAGAGGAGAATGGAGGAGAAGGGATTGCGGCGTGACCATCCCCCCGGGGGGGTGATTTCTCACTTTCTGTCTCTATGTCTCTCTCTGTCTGTCTGGCGAATGCACACGCCCTATAGTGAAAAACTCTCAAAAAAAAATGGGAGAAAAAATAAAAATATTCTCAGATAAACAAAAACCGAAAAAAATTCACCACCTAGATCAGCTCTACAGGGTGTACTGAGGGGAATAGTGTATCATGAAAAATAAAGAGAGACAAATAGAAATAAGATGACGATAACAAAAAAATCTAAGAAAATGGTTAACAAAATGATAGATATAGGTTTACAATTATCAATAATAATCTTGAATATTATTGAATGAAATTCTCCCATTAAAAGACACAGACTGGGGACCAGCAGATGGCATAATGGTTACGTCACTGGATTCCCACATAGTCGACCACAGTTCAAGTCCCAGACCCAACAGTTTAAAATTCACGTTGGGTGCATGTGCATGTGTGTCTTAAATCTTAAGAGGAGAATGGATGAGAAGGGATTGCAGCTTAACCACCCCACCTAGAGGGTGTTTTTTCTCTTTTCGTCTCTCTGTTTCTCCCTGTGTCTCTGGTGAGCATACACGATATAGCAGAAATCTCTTAAAAAAAAAAAAAAAAAGAAAGACATTGACTGACTGAATGGATACAAAAAGAGAAGTCATCTATATGCTGCTTACAAGAAACACATCTCACAGATAGAAACATAAATAAACTGAAAGTGAAGTGCTGGAAAAAAATAATCCATGCAAATGGAAACCAAAAAAAGGCTGAGATTTTGATACTGATATCAGACAAAGTAGATCTAACATGAAAGACGTAAGTAGAAACAAAGAAGGATATTATATAATACTAAAAGGACCTGTTCACCAAGCACATATAACCCGTGCAGATAACTGTGCACCCAACACTGGAACACCTAAATACATCAAAAAGAGGCTGTTATATCTCAGGGACAAGTCAGAGTGGAACACAATAATCATAGTTGATTATAACACCCCACTAACTCCTCTAGACAGATCATCTAGACAAAAAATAAACAGAGGTACAAGATCTAAATGATACCATGCATGAAATAGACTTGACAGACATCTATAGAGTACTTCACCCAGCTACCACAATATATACATTTTTCTCACACATGGGATATTTTTGAACATTGATTACATAATAGATTACAAAGTAAGCCTTTACAAATTCAAATATATAGAACCTACATTCAGCATCTTTTTTTGACCACAATGGAGTCTAACTCAAAATCAACTACAGAAAGAACCCTTAAAAATTCACAAACACATTAAAAACAAAACAAACTACAACTAAGTGACTTTACAACTACAGAAGAAATTAGGACCAAAGTCTAAAGGTTCCTAGAAACCAATGATAATGATGCACATAAGCTTCATAATCCTTTTTATCTCCTACATTTTCATTTTTAATTCTCTGAGTAACCAGAGCATGGAAGGAAGAAGGAGAGCTCTCTCCACCTGCACCTCCCATGTTACTGTTGTCACCTTAACCTTTGTTCCAAGTATATTCACATGCTCTCCAACCAGATTTCCAATGTACAAGATGGTGGCTGTTTTATTCTATTGGAAAACCTTTTATCAATCCTCTGATTTACACTTTGAGGATTGCAGAAGTCAAAATTGCCATGAGAAAGTTAAGGTTCAACAAACTGATTCAAAGCTACAAGGAGTAGAAATCTTGAACAGTGCTAATTCTTGAACAGTAAATAAAATTGGATTGATAAGAGAAGAGCAAATGTTCTCATCCTGATGTGGACAATGTAATTTTCTCAGTAGGATCTTTGGTGAAATAGGCAGACCTGTCTGACCTTGAGTCAATGTCACACAGAGTGAGAGAAGATCAAACACAAGTATATTTCGGGGCTGCAAGTCTGCTCCTTATATCTGCTCTCTGCATGATGCTCTGCTTGTCTGGAATTTTGAGCCAGATACTGTTAAATCTGTAACTTTACTTTGTGCATTATTCAGCTTTTGCATTAACTGAATCTGAATCCTATATTTTCTATCTCAAAGTCATTTAAAGAAACTTAGATTCTGTTGGAGTCAGCAAATAGCATGGTGATTAAGGCACGGGACTCCCACATGGTTGACGATAGTTTGAATCCTTGACCTGGTGGCTTGCTTTCTCACTTTTCCCCCCCTCTCTCTGTCTTTCTCTGATGAGTGCCTAGCCCATGTCCTGTGGCAAATTTAAAAAGAATAATAACAATAAATGAAATTAAATAAAAAATAATTCTTCAAATAAACTTAGGTTCCCAAAGGAGAATTGTCAGTTCAAATTCTATTGAATTCAGCAGTTCATACCCTACTTTATCTTTTTTTAACATTTTTAACAAACTTCCAAAGTGGCCTTTTACTCTTTTTCTTAATGTGTACAGTGAGGTCATTTGTTTTACCCAAATAAGGACAATCTGGTTATATAGCAAATATTCAGTATATGAGGTCATAGTCTTTTTCTTTTCTTTTCTTTTTCTTTTATTTTTAGGACAGATTTTTGCTATAACACCTGTGCACTTGCCAGAAAGATGGGGAGACAGTGGACAGAAAACAAATAATCACCACCTGGGAGATTGGCCATGCCACAGTCCCTTCTCCTCCAATCGCCTCTTGGGACTATAGTCATGCATGCACATGCACCCAGTCCAACATGAGTTTTAAGCCACCAGGTTTGGGACTCAAACCATGCTCATCCATGTAGGAGTCAAGCAACGTAACCATTATACCATCTGCTGGTCCTGACCATAGTATTTTCTTTTTCTATGTACTTTACAATCTTTTTCACATTGTATTTATTACACACATAAACACACCCATGTGTATCTATATGTATACACATAGATGGTTTCTAACTTACCATAATTTAACTTTATAAAGGTTTATTAGGTTATAACATCCTAAATTGAAGTACTACTTAGGACTTACTATGGGTTTATGGTTTCTACTGAATGCGAGTACCTATTGAGCCATCCTAAAGTTAGAAAATTATGATTCAATCATGGTTAGTTGAGGACTATCTTGTGTTGCCAGCATTAATTATATTTTCAGATTATGATATTTTTATTAATAAATGATTAATAATGACATAATACCATTGCAAGTTGAGAAGTACCTGTGTATACATGTGTGTATCTACATACATCTATCTATATATATAGATAGATGCCTTTTCTCTGCAGTTGTACCACTCAAATTTAATTGTGATTAAAATAGGTGAGTATAGTACAGTTCACATGATAATTTGAGAGAGATCCTATTCATATAATCATTATTGTACTAATGCATTGTTATAATTATTATATTTTATTATTAGTTATTGTTAACCTTTTGTCATGCCTAAGTTATAAATTGAACTTTATTCTGGCTTAGCCCCATCTTTACTTTCCAGCATCAGATGAGGGTATTCAAATATATCCTCATAGATAAGTGATCACTACTGTATATGAAGGGACTTCAACAATTTCATGGAATATGTAATTTTTTAAAAAAATGCATAGATTTCAAGACTTTTTTTGGATCAAAATAAACTTGTATTGGGACCAGCAGGTGGCATGGTGGTTAAGGCGCTGGACACTCCCACATGGCCGACCAGGGTTTGAGCCCTGAATCAGGTGGCTTGCTTTCTCATTTCCTCTCTCTCTCACTCTCAACTTCTGTCTCTCTCTGGCCAAATTAACAAATAAATGAATAAATAAATAAAACAAAATAAATAATTATTAAAAAAACAAAATAAAATAAATTTGTATCTATTTTTTCAAGAACTTTTGAAGTCCTCTTATATACAGTAATTTAAGACCATGGATACTGCATGAATCTTTTGGTTGGTGAATTGGCAAACCTTTTATGAAGTTATGACTGTTATAAAAAGCAATATCTTGTAGATAATATTGAAATTTTAAAAATAGCCACAACCTACATATTAAAAAAAAATCCCAGTGTCATAATAGTTCATACAAAGAGTGAAGAATTATTTCCTGATTGTTTAACAAGAAGGTACAAATCTTAAGATGCTGGCTGTTTCTGATTTTTTTCTTTTTCTGTATCTATTTTTGTAGCTTAAACTTTAATGTTATGAGTCCTCATTTTCAATTCAAACCTGTATTTTTAATGGATAACTATGCAGTGGTAAACTGTGATGCCTGTCAGGCTAGCCTGCATGAGAGGGTCCCAGGTTCTCATGTGGAGACCTTTGTGTATATGCCAGGCTCACATGTACACATTTTCTGGATCTGATTGGGGTTGGTGTACACTGCAATGTCAGAACTTTGTTGAGTGTACTCTGTCTCTCTTTCTCTCTCATTCATGTTAGATGTCAGTAAACTTAATAAAAATAAGTCTGATAACAAGTCTAAAATGTTTGTGAGTTTCTAGGATTTGAAGAGATTACATGAACATTTCTCCATTTGGGAACAGCTAATATTTAAAAGATTGTTTTAAGTTTGTGTTTTAAATCTCCTACAACACAATACGACTCTCAACTCCTCAGATCCACTTTTATTACATCTTCTGGATCTAAAATCAATAATAATCAGAATAGCTTACAATTTCTCTCTCTTATGTGAACATTTTCATTACTTTATTGGTTTCCTGTTTCTCCCCTCTAAATGCTTGCATGTATGTGGGTGCTCTTTTTTCTCTCACAGTTCTTATGGTGAAAGCCTGGGGATGACATTTCATTATGAATGCTTCTCATAGCTACTGCCAGCTCATATCCTTCCCTCAGCCCATTATTTTCCTACTCTTTAATGTTTTTCTTTTTTTTTTTTTTTTGAGAGGTTCTTTTGCTATAGGGCGTGTGCTCTCACCAGAAAGACAAAGAGAGACAGACAGAGAGAATGTGAAAAATCACCCCCCCCAGTGCAATGGCCACACTGCAATCCTTCTCCTCCATTCTCCTCTCAGGAACTTGGGCATGCATGTGCACGTGCCCGGCGTGAGTTTAAGTCACCAGGTCTGGGACTTGAGCCACAGTTGACTACATGGGAGTCCAGGGACACAGCCATTATGCTAACTACTGGTCCCTGTAGTCTTTAATCTTAATCTGACTATGCCAGAAATCACTTTTCCTTACAAAAATCATCAACTTCTTCCGGAGTCATTCCATCTTATCACTTAAAAGTGCATTCTCCTCACTCAATGTCACTCAACAAGATTTGGCCAACTTCCTGGTGATGCTAATTTCACATAGTGATCCTTCCAATATGCTGACTCTTAAATTGACTAAGTGACCAACTTTATTCCAGGAATCTTGTCATCAAATCTCTATCATCTGCTTACTCTTAAAGTCTTATCCTAGACTTTGTCATTTTCATTAATCTGTAATCTCAGCTCATACCTACTAATTTTCAGCCATATCTCCATTATTTCCAGCTTACTTTCTATGAAGATCTCAAAATACTTTGATCCACTGGGACATATAAATCACTATTGCTGCCAACTTATTCCATAAACTCATTTTCTTGCCTAAGAACCTATTCACAGATTATTCTGTGTGGCACCTTTATTCTTCCTTCAGGTGTCTGCATGGTTTACTTCCTCATCTCTTTTGGTTGATTATTTAAATCTAGGAATAGATTTTCTTTTTTTATTACTATCACAAAGAACTGTAAACCCCGCCCTCTTATAGCAGATGTTTGTCTCCTACCCCTCCATTTCTGTTTATTTTTTCTCTTTAACACTTATCATCGCCTAACATGTAATAAAATATGCAGTGGTAAAATAGGATGCCTGTGAGGCTAGCCCACATGAGAGGGTCTCAGATTCCCATTATTGTTTAATTTTTAATTTATTTTTATTTTACATACACTAGAATGTAACTTATATGAGGGTAGGAGAGTTTGTCTTTTTGTTTTTTAAACTTTGCCATTAAATTCTCTAGTGCCTAGAATAGTGCCTCCCACATTTTAGGAGGTCAATAAATACTTATTGAATTAATAACTGATTGACAATAAAAATGCAAAAATGAACTTCTGTTTCTGAGTTGGAAACAAGTACCTTGTGGCCAAAAATATTCTTGTTCTGAACAAGTAGAAATGCCAAGACCAATACAGGAAGTACCTGTAGAAGGCAATAGAGACCTGCTGAGGTCACCAAAACTGGAAGGAATAGGACTCCAGAGAGAACATCAAAAGCAGAGTTGACTCCTCTGACAGCTTTTGTGGAGCATCTCTGGATTTAGGGTGTAGACAGGAAAATAAGAATTTGGGTTTTTCACTGGGGAAGGCCACTGCTGGAGGGAGTGGAGAAGCAGAGTCACCAGCAGAGCTTTTGGAGACAATTGGAGATCCTCAGTCACCTAGTACTCTCTCCTTCTAGATAGTCCCTCATTCTACTGGCTCTATAGAGTGTGCTATGGATTACACTATATCCTCCACAAAGATATTAAAGTCCTAACCCTTGGTCCTTCATTTGGAAATAAGATTGTTGCAAGTGGTCAAGTTAAGATAAGGTCATTGGTGTAAATTCTTATCCAACATAACCATGGCCTTATAAAAAGGGGAAATTTAGATCCAAAGTCAGACAAACACACAAGGAGAATTACGTGGGAGATAAAAACACAGAGATTGTTGTACAGGTTGCCAACAAATCACCAGGAATCAGGAGCGAGGCCTGGGCAAAATCTTCCTCATGGTTCTCAGAAGAAACCATGAGACAAAATCGAGTAATAAAGAGCAGAAGACAAATAAATAGAATATGAACGTGAGGAGTTCACAAACAAACCCTAACTTGGTTCTTTGAATAATACAATATTTTTAATTTAAATAAAATTGATAATCTTATCTTTGTGTTGGTAGTGACATAGACATATACATCTGTCCAAAGTGTGCATTTGAAAATGTTGCATTTTAGTGTAGATAAATTATACATTAGAGGTGATTTAAAAGTAATGTGATATAGGCCATCCATGATGGCACAGTGGTAACACAATGCTCCACAGTATTGAAGCCACATGAGAAGGTCCTAGGTTCCTGTCCCAGTGTCCTCCTGGATGTGCTAAGTATGCATGTGTTCACATGATTCTGGCTGCCCGAGGCTAGAGGTGGGTTGTGGTATTAGGACTTCGTTGGGGACAAATGTTTGTCCCTTTGTCTCTCTCATGAAAGAAAGAAAAACTTAATGTAAAAAATAAAAAGATGTAAAATTTTTTTTCTTTTTACTCCCTCTTTTAACTTTCTCTACTAATTTAATGATTTCAAAATGTTTTATAACTTACAGAAAATGTAATTGGTAGTTTTCATTGTAACTCTATATATTATAATATATTTTCGGAGTATTCATGATTACTTTATCATTATTATTAAGTTAATATATTTGACAGAAATTTATTGGAATAGGAAATGAGAAATTAAGAAACTTGTCAAGTCACAAATATAAAAATGTTAGGGTTACATGTTATGTAACTGAATCTTCACCTGATCTTAGAGGTTTACTTGTTATTCAAAAAGATTTGTCTTAAAAAAAAAAAATAGCTCTTGACAACCTTTTGTAGTCTGCACTTTAAGGGGGCTTCAAGTGTGCTTGAGAGGAACACCTGGTAATTTCTAGGATTTGAAGAGATTACATGAACATTTCTCCATTTGGGAACAGCTAATATTTAAAAGATTGTTTTAAGTTTGTGTTTTAAATCTCCTACAACACAATACGACTCTCAACTCCTCAGATCCACTTTTATTACATCTTCTGGATCTAAAATCAATAATAATCAGAATAGCTTACAATTTCTCTCTCTTATGTGAACATTTTCATTACTTTATTGGTTTCCTGTTTCTCCCCTCTAAATGCTTGCATGTATGTGGGTGCTCTTTTTTCTCTCACAGTTCTTATGGTGAAAGCCTGGGGATGACATTTCATTATGAATGCTTCTCATAGCTACTGCCAGCTCATATCCTTCCCTCAGCCCATTATTTTCCTACTCTTTAATGTTTTTCTTTTTTTTTTTTTTTTGAGAGGTTCTTTTGCTATAGGGCGTGTGCTCTCACCAGAAAGACAAAGAGAGACAGACAGAGAGAATGTGAAAAATCACCCCCCCCAGTGCAATGGCCACACTGCAATCCTTCTCCTCCATTCTCCTCTCAGGAACTTGGGCATGCATGTGCACGTGCCCGGCGTGAGTTTAAGTCACCAGGTCTGGGACTTGAGCCACAGTTGACTACATGGGAGTCCAGGGACACAGCCATTATGCTAACTACTGGTCCCTGTAGTCTTTAATCTTAATCTGACTATGCCAGAAATCACTTTTCCTTACAAAAATCATCAACTTCTTCCGGAGTCATTCCATCTTATCACTTAAAAGTGCATTCTCCTCACTCAATGTCACTCAACAAGATTTGGCCAACTTCCTGGTGATGCTAATTTCACATAGTGATCCTTCCAATATGCTGACTCTTAAATTGACTAAGTGACCAACTTTATTCCAGGAATCTTGTCATCAAATCTCTATCATCTGCTTACTCTTAAAGTCTTATCCTAGACTTTGTCATTTTCATTAATCTGTAATCTCAGCTCATACCTACTAATTTTCAGCCATATCTCCATTATTTCCAGCTTACTTTCTATGAAGATCTCAAAATACTTTGATCCACTGGGACATATAAATCACTATTGCTGCCAACTTATTCCATAAACTCATTTTCTTGCCTAAGAACCTATTCACAGATTATTCTGTGTGGCACCTTTATTCTTCCTTCAGGTGTCTGCATGGTTTACTTCCTCATCTCTTTTGGTTGATTATTTAAATCTAGGAATAGATTTTCTTTTTTTATTACTATCACAAAGAACTGTAAACCCCGCCCTCTTATAGCAGATGTTTGTCTCCTACCCCTCCATTTCTGTTTATTTTTTCTCTTTAACACTTATCATCGCCTAACATGTAATAAAATATGCAGTGGTAAAATAGGATGCCTGTGAGGCTAGCCCACATGAGAGGGTCTCAGATTCCCATTATTGTTTAATTTTTAATTTATTTTTATTTTACATACACTAGAATGTAACTTATATGAGGGTAGGAGAGTTTGTCTTTTTGTTTTTTAAACTTTGCCATTAAATTCTCTAGTGCCTAGAATAGTGCCTCCCACATTTTAGGAGGTCAATAAATACTTATTGAATTAATAACTGATTGACAATAAAAATGCAAAAATGAACTTCTGTTTCTGAGTTGGAAACAAGTACCTTGTGGCCAAAAATATTCTTGTTCTGAACAAGTAGAAATGCCAAGACCAATACAGGAAGTACCTGTAGAAGGCAATAGAGACCTGCTGAGGTCACCAAAACTGGAAGGAATAGGACTCCAGAGAGAACATCAAAAGCAGAGTTGACTCCTCTGACAGCTTTTGTGGAGCATCTCTGGATTTAGGGTGTAGACAGGAAAATAAGAATTTGGGTTTTTCACTGGGGAAGGCCACTGCTGGAGGGAGTGGAGAAGCAGAGTCACCAGCAGAGCTTTTGGAGACAATTGGAGATCCTCAGTCACCTAGTACTCTCTCCTTCTAGATAGTCCCTCATTCTACTGGCTCTATAGAGTGTGCTATGGATTACACTATATCCTCCACAAAGATATTAAAGTCCTAACCCTTGGTCCTTCATTTGGAAATAAGATTGTTGCAAGTGGTCAAGTTAAGATAAGGTCATTGGTGTAAATTCTTATCCAACATAACCATGGCCTTATAAAAAGGGGAAATTTAGATCCAAAGTCAGACAAACACACAAGGAGAATTACGTGGGAGATAAAAACACAGAGATTGTTGTACAGGTTGCCAACAAATCACCAGGAATCAGGAGCGAGGCCTGGGCAAAATCTTCCTCATGGTTCTCAGAAGAAACCATGAGACAAAATCGAGTAATAAAGAGCAGAAGACAAATAAATAGAATATGAACGTGAGGAGTTCACAAACAAACCCTAACTTGGTTCTTTGAATAATACAATATTTTTAATTTAAATAAAATTGATAATCTTATCTTTGTGTTGGTAGTGACATAGACATATACATCTGTCCAAAGTGTGCATTTGAAAATGTTGCATTTTAGTGTAGATAAATTATACATTAGAGGTGATTTAAAAGTAATGTGATATAGGCCATCCATGATGGCACAGTGGTAACACAATGCTCCACAGTATTGAAGCCACATGAGAAGGTCCTAGGTTCCTGTCCCAGTGTCCTCCTGGATGTGCTAAGTATGCATGTGTTCACATGATTCTGGCTGCCCGAGGCTAGAGGTGGGTTGTGGTATTAGGACTTCGTTGGGGACAAATGTTTGTCCCTTTGTCTCTCTCATGAAAGAAAGAAAAACTTAATGTAAAAAATAAAAAGATGTAAAATTTTTTTTCTTTTTACTCCCTCTTTTAACTTTCTCTACTAATTTAATGATTTCAAAATGTTTTATAACTTACAGAAAATGTAATTGGTAGTTTTCATTGTAACTCTATATATTATAATATATTTTCGGAGTATTCATGATTACTTTATCATTATTATTAAGTTAATATATTTGACAGAAATTTATTGGAATAGGAAATGAGAAATTAAGAAACTTGTCAAGTCACAAATATAAAAATGTTAGGGTTACATGTTATGTAACTGAATCTTCACCTGATCTTAGAGGTTTACTTGTTATTCAAAAAGATTTGTCTTAAAAAAAAAAAATAGCTCTTGACAACCTTTTGTAGTCTGCACTTTAAGGGGGCTTCAAGTGTGCTTGAGAGGAACACCTGGTAACTGAAGTGACAGTTATCCCTTAAGATAGGTGAGAAGGACAGGTGAGCACTGAAGACAGAATCTGCCCATTAACATCTTTGGGATTAATTGGTCCCATGGTTTGCTATGGTCCTGAATTAACTGCACTAAGTAGCTCATTGAACAAGTCCTTCAGGGTTGAGTGGGAAGGGTGTGATCTTTGTCCCTCTGGAGGCTAGGCATTTGTTAACTTTTAGGAAATCTCCATGAATATTTAATGGAGAATAAACAAATGCTTAATTCACATGTTCTGCTAGAGAATGTTTTGGGGTAATAGAGGTGTCTCTTCACAGACCAACAGAGATATTTTCTTTGTGTTCTATAAAGTTTTAGAAGCAAAGTGACCTTTTTGCAGTGTTTCAGACCCTCGGTAGAATCTAACTTAGATATTCTAAAAACAATTGATTCTCTCTGTAGTATCAGTTCTCTCCATAACTTCTGCAACTGAAAGCAAGAATGGACAAAATCTAGAGCACAATTTACAGGCTACAGATGCACTGCACATGGTCCACCTCCAAAGTAAATCAGAATTGGAAAAAGAGAAAATTGTAAACTCTCTTTTGGACATGATCTCTTTTATTTTAAGAAAAAAAGGTAAGTTTTTAAATCCAATTGAACTATTTTTTTATCTCTGACCTCTCATGTTCTACCGGTTATAGGATAGTTACCGTCATCTAGTTGTGTCTCCTGAACTACCTAAAATTCCAAGAATATGTTTCTTCCTGTGATGAAAATACCCTAATATTTTTTTTAGAATTTCCAAGCCTACACTGGCCTCTGTTCAGTGTAGCAGACTCTCAGGCACAATTGTGATTCACAAAAGGGAACACAGTAAAGGCAGAGATATAGTCTTCTATACCTGCAAACATGTGTGCAATGTTTAAGGACAGGAAAGCATACTGAATATGCATTGCCACTGATGGTATTGCTTGTCCTGGAATAGTTGATACTCAAATCACCAGTCCATGACTACTGTCAATCTACTTACTACATTCTCTTTGTGGAGTTGGGGTAAGGGATAATACAATGAGTGGAGGACAGAGAACACAACTCTACTTAAATCCCAGGGAAAAGTACTCTCTACCCATTCCATGGATCATTGATCATCCTTGCATTCATCTCCTGATTCTTTTTTCTTTGGCTTTACTTGATATTCTTTTCCTTTTGGGTCTATGCCTTGAATCGCTTGCTAATCTGTCTCTCTCTTCATCACAGTTATATTTTAAATATATGTATATAATGTTGAAGATTGCATCAATGTGATAGACAGGATATCTCCTGGAGAGGTCAGTGGCTTCCTTGGTCAGCTGTTAATGGGTGCCAGCTTTATGCTGGCTCCACCATTACAGTCAGATTTTGATGCTTTGCATGGTATTGTGGGGTAGAGTGTTAAAAGAGAATTCCGGGAGCACAGAAGCTTAGGTTCTGATCCCAGATCTTCTCTGACTATTCTCTGCTAAATTCCATCTTCCAGTTTAACCTGAAGTGTACAAACAGAACAAAGTCAATTTGCCTTACAAGATATTATAAAATGAAAGGAACAAAAGGTGTTGAAGCAAAAATGAGAAAAAGACGTACTTCGGGATTACATGGTTCAATAAACATACATACGTATGCACATTTTAACAATGGAAGACCGTTAGTGAGATTTATTTGACTAGGAAAACCACTTTGCTTAGGAGATGGTATTTGAACAAGGCATTGTGTCCACAGGTAGAAATGAAGAGTGGAGGCAAAAGCACTGTGAGAAACAGACAATTTAGAAAATGAAATGGCGTAGGTGCATATATGAGGGCAGAAAGTGTCATGTGTGACTGGAGCAGGGATAAGTAGAAAGCAAGATGATGAATGAGGGTCTTCAAATGCCATGGTGAGTATATCAACCATTGGAGTTAAAAAACTCAGGAATCATTTCATTATAACTATAAATCACTATATTTTTGAATACCTGTTTTTACTTTTCAAGTTACAGAAGATAGCCAAATGAAGGAAACGATAGAAAAAATGAGAAGAGGGACCATATAAATTTATGCCCTCTGTCCTTGTTTACAAAGAACAGGCATCTAAAGGCCTGTGAGGATTCTCTGAAAGGACTCTATGATTGGCCACTTGTGATACTGGCATTTATAAAATGTCAGCCTGAATTCCTGATATGTGTGAGCTAATAATTCTCATAATAAAAAGGCACATGAATGTATCACCCACAATGAGATATATTTCTTACACTAACATGTGCGGAATAATTTATTTAGAATGTCGTAAGTACTGAATACTGTCAAAAATAAATTAATGCTCAATGTTTTGGAAATATAAAATGATCCTGTTGGAAATATTAAAAAGGATCCTGCTAAATTAAAAAATATATATTTAATTTTACTATTTTTCACACTTGCTACTCCCCAGAGAGAATAGTTGAAACGAATACTTCTGATCCTTCTCTGAATAAGGAGGCAGGAAGTCGACTCACTGATGAATCATATTGTGGATTCCTAGAAGGACAGTCTTTGCTTTGTTGGGGAGACAAAATCCTCTTGTATGCCATCCATTGAATTTCTAACTGTAGAAAACGGGAAAGTGGATGTCTTCAGTGGGACTATGGCATCTTGAAGGAGATAGTCTCTTCATTACAGATAAGCTCAAAGTCCAATTATGTTACTTAAGAAAAAAAAAGGCTAAAATAGTTAAACAACTCTTGGTGAGTTTTGTTATCCCTAAGTAACAAATAAATATTAATAAGTGAGAGTGAGATAGAGAAAAAAAGAGAGAAAGGGAGAAAGCCCTCCTAGGTGAAATAACTGTGCTGAAATTCCTTCTTCTTCATTCTCTTCTCAAAATTTTGCTAACACACATGTATGCACCTGGCATATTTTTCAAACTGCTGGATCTGGAACTTGAACTGTACAGTCGACCATGTTGGCTCTATCCACCTTAACCAGCACTACACTCCATCTGATTGACCCACATCTGCATGGGGTCTGCTCTTACATTTCGTACCCCTCCAAAATGTCCATAACCTAACTTTCATATAGCCTTTGGCTAGGATGACTTAGTTTTCTAAGTTTTCCTACCCTGACTTTATATTCTGGATAACTAAAATTCTCGTATTGATGTTCACTTTATTCACCCAATAAAAAATTTTCCTTCTAATTTCTATTAAAAGTTAGTTTTATTTCTCTCATCACAAATGCCTTCATTTCTCTGATTTTTTCTATCTCCAGATTGTACATTCCTTACAAGCAAAGATCTATTTTATTTCTATTATTCTCCCAAGATGTTATGCACTTTTGTTTTATTTTTTTCTATTTGTTGAAGATATAGTGACCTTCAATATGTTGACATCTTGAACACAAGAAGCATAAGCAAAAGACTGTCAACTAGATTATTTGTAAAACCTATTTAATCCAAGGTACTAAAGAGTCAGGGATAATGGACACAAAAATGAGTGAGATGCCACGCACTCCACTCTTCTTGTGTAGAATTGCTTTGGCAGTACAGAGTCTTTTATGATTGATTATCTTTTCTAGATCTGTGAAGAATGTGTCTGGTACTTTGATGGCATTGCATTAAATATGTAGATTAATTTGGGTAGAATTGCCATTTTGATTATATTAATTCTTCCAATCCAGGAACATGGGATGTCCTTCCACTTTCTTGTGTCATTTTTAATCTCTTTTTTTTAGCTTCTCATAGTTTTCCTTGTGGAGGTCTTTAACTTCTTTGGTTAGTTTTATTCCTAAATATCTTATATTTTAGTGGCTATGGTAAATGGAATAACTTTTTTCAGTTCTATCTCAGTCTGCCTGTTATTCATATATAGAAATGCTATTGATTTCTGTATATTGATTTTATATCTTGCAACTTTATTGTAATCATGTATTACTTCCAGTAATTTTTCCATGGAGACCATTGGGTTTTCTATGTATATAATCATGTAATCTGTAAATAGAGAGAGTTTCATCTCTTCTTTTCCTATTTGAATGCCTTTTATTTTTTTCATCTTTTCTGCTTGCATTGACAAGGACTTCCAGTACTATATTAACCTAAGGTTGTACAAACACAAGAGATGGAGGTGAATGCCAAATGTGTTATGTGTGGAGGAGTGAAGTCTAAGGAAAGACATTTGGAAGAGGGATACAGAGGCAGAGTATTGACGGGATGGGGAGGTGTGGTGTTATCGGTTGAAGATATTTTGATCAACTGGACTAGGGAGAAATGTTCACATATTGAAATTTTCACTTTGTTAGCTAAATAATGTGATTGAATGTATATAATAAATTTAAAAATACATAAAATTAAAAAAAATAAGTGAACTAAATTGGCAAGTGTTTCTGTAGAAAGTGTTCTCCAACAACATTAGTTTTTAATTTTAGTGGAATAGTGTTTTTCAAATTGTAAAGCACAGAGACAAAATGCATAGTACACGGGTATAGGTAGGTGTAAACGTTTCAAACTCTTCAGAATATTCAGAATAAGGCAGGGCAAGAATTTGCACTCCACTTTCCATATGTGAATGCTACTTTTCTAAGCAGTTAAGGAAAAAATATATTCTGCAGTTCAAAGTCTAGGTAAGAATCCAAAATTTTCAAGAACACTTATTTTTATTCACAAAATGCAACATCATTGACCCAAATCAATAATTCTTAAGTAAACAGAAAAATCTTGGAGACACTTGGATATCTGCAGATTTACAAAGATTCATAGGGATTCTGGTACACCCAAAGACAGTTGGAGGATACAGAGCATGGGACTGAAGCACAGAATTCAGAGGTCAGCATACTGATCTCCACGAAATGTCATCTATTTTTTTCTCTTTGCAGATTAAACAGTCATCAATTACATCCTACCCACAGACACCAATATGATGATGAATAACAGTGTGACTGAATTTATTCTGTTTGGGTTGACACAGGATGTTGGAAAGCAGAAAGCAATATTTGTGATCTTCTTGATTCTTTACCTTATGACTCTGTTGGGGAACTTTCTCATCGTGGTGACTATTAAGAAAAGTCAGACTCTTGGGAGTCCCATGTACTTTTTCCTATTCTACTTGTCCTTTGCTGATGCTTGCTTCTCTACAACTACAGCCCCTAGATTGATTGTGGATTCCCTTTCTCATAAAAAGACCATTTCTTACAATGAGTGCATGACTCAGGTCTTTGCAGCCCATTTCTTTGGGTGCATGGAGATCTTTGTGCTCATCCTCATGGCCTTTGATCGTTATGTAGCTATTTGTAAGCCGCTGAGATATACAGTCATCATGCGCCGGCATGTCTGCAGTGTGTTGGTGATTCTGGCCTGGGTGGGGTCTTGTATCCATTCTTCAGCACAGATTTTTCTAGCTTTAATATT
>NW_006160077.1:239197-241403 GCF_000334495.1 Tupaia belangeri chinensis | reverse complement strand
ATATATATATATATATATATATATATATATATGCATGTGTATATATATATATATATATATATAAATATATACAAAAGAGGGATGTTTAACAGGTACATTGAAAAGATATGTGATGAAAAAATTTTGCATGGATTTCAAAAATAACATATCTAAATAAACTTCAACCTTAACCCCATTTTTCCACAAATGTTGAAGGCTTTTCATATGCAAGTGTGTGCAGTTAAAGTATATATAAATATATATATGTGTGTGTGTGTGTGTATCATGTGCAATTTGTATACATACACAAATACCTAAGCAAATACCTATTCTGAGAGGACTTTATTAGACTATGATTGGTTGAAACTCATAATAATTTTGAATCATGCATGGTGACTTTACTTGAATTCTATCCAAATATGCCCATCCTTACATCGTGATTTTGCTTCCTGTACACATATTTCTTCAGAAAAAAATGTACTAATGACAGAATTATTGTGTATGAGTACACACAAGCAATTCTTTCTTCAGATGAATGGTCCTGGAAGACACTATCCTAGAACTTTACCTGAGCCTGTATCACTGGGGATATCTACACTGATGGACCTCCAAACTCTGATAACAGCTGGAAAATTTAATGGCAATAAGACACACATTAGAAAACCATTCAAAGTTCAATAAAAGGTGAGGAAGGGAAGATATGAAAGGCAGCATCAGCCAGCCCCGCTGTCCTCTTGAGTATTTCACATTGTTCTTCACACATCAGAGGCAGGAAGCCATGACAGGGACTGGTAGCTGCAATATCCAGAATGTAGAATGAGGTTAAGCATGAAGAGAGAGAAAATCTGAAATAAAAGAGATGTCTATTTTCCAGGTGGAGATGTACTTTATCTTCCTTATATTTAGGAATCATTTTTGATTATGTGAGGATTTGCTGGAGGAAACAGAGTTTCAGGAGATTCCTTTATCATTCTAAACTAGCTTAGCTTCCCCACCTGCCATGATTATCTAGGTACCGGAGTTGATGAAAGAAGGTGATTCTTGCTTCTAATAATTCCTAAAAACTCAAATTTAAAAATAAATCAATGGTAAAAAGAAAGAAGCAAAGCATCTAAGGGAAATAAAAATGGAAAATTATCAGTTGATGATAACGTGTATGATAATATCTTTTTTTTTTTTTTTGAGAGGTTTTTGCTATAGGGCACATGCGCTCACCAAACAGACAGAGAGAGACAGAGAGACAGAAAGCAAGAAATCACCCCCCAGGGGGGATGGCCACACCACAATCCTTTCTCCTCCATTCTCCTCTCAGGATTTTGGGCACTCACGCACACGCGCCCAGTGTGAATTTTAATCCACCGGGTCCAGGACTCGAACCGCGGTCGACTATGTGAAAGGCCAGCGACATAGTCATTACGCTAACTGCTGGTCCCATAATATCTTTAACCGGACTAATATATACTGTATTCATGTTGGAAAAATTTATCTTATAAGCTGTAAAGAGACATGGTGTTTGAATGTATAAAAATTAAAAATAATAATGATGAATAAAAGTAAATAATTCTTTAAAAAATTCAAGGCTAGGAGAGGTGATGTATGTCTGTAACCCCAATTCCTCAGGATGCTGAGCCAAGCAGATCAGGAGTTCCAGGTCAGATTGAGGAACACAGTGAAACACTTCCCTTGTCTAAAACAAAACAACTCTCAAAATTCAAATATATTGGAAATATTCATGAATTAAACCACATCTGATACAATGCTTCTCTACTTTGAACTTTTTGTTTTATGTAAGAATATTTTAAATTGTATTTTCTAGCTATAAGCACTTGCATTTGCTGGGAGAAAGACAGAGGGATATAAAGTGAGAAATAACCCCCATGGGGACCCATACACAATTCTTTCTCCTTTGTTCTCCTCTGGGCCCTCATGTACACGTGCCCAGGCTGTGTTTTGTTTGTTAGTTTGTTTTGGACAGGACTGAATTTTAAGCTTCCAGGTCCTGTACTCAAACTATGGTTGGCCATGTGGGAATCCACAACCACTGTGCCATCTGCTGGCTCCTAATTGTAATATCCTTGATGCAGGGAGAACGTGTCTATTCCTTATTATCATTGGTGACTTCTTCTAACTCTCAGACAGCTAGTGGTTACCTTTGAAATGTCTTAGAATTCCAATTGATCCTCAAATCTCTAAAAGACCTTCGATGACTCCCCTCTAGCAGTTTGTA
>NW_006160077.1:196676-239166 GCF_000334495.1 Tupaia belangeri chinensis | reverse complement strand
GATCTATGCACCTCTGGCCCTGAGGAACGCCATTACAGTGGGAACACTGTTAATGCACAGTAATGTCATCCAGCATCCCTCACTGGACTCCACCAGGAAACCAGCCAGTGTTTCTTCAAGGCGAGATTTTTCCGATCTCAGTCCCCTGCAGCAATGTGAGGCGTAAAATACCAGTGCAGGTCTGACCAGGTAACCTAATTCAAGTTTGGCTGTTTGTTCCTAAAAAACCAATTCTTGAAAGTCAAATGTTGGTGAGGAGGAGAGGTAACTTATTCAAAAAATCATTGACCTGGGAAAATGATGAACTAATGTTTAAAACCCATCTCCAAAGTAACAGACCAGGAAAATAATTTTTCAATGGGTGGGGATTACACACATTTTCAAAGATCTTAGTAGGAGACATAAATGAGGGTGTGTCCTTATAAATTTCCTATCTGCTGTCATTGGGGACTCTTAGATTCTAGGATAGTGGGTAGAATTAGATAATAATTATTAGAGACAATGTGAATATTATTATTTTAGTATAATAGCAAGTGAAATCAGATTTATTTCCTCGTAGGGCTCTATAGTGACAAATAATTGTGACGAATGTTTTAATTTATTGCTATTGTAATTTTCATTATAAAACCAACCAAAAAAAAAAAAAAACCACCTGATTGTAAGAGGGAAATTCAATTATCTGGAGAAATTAAGTACTGAAAATTTAACAGAGTGATTTGAAGTATAGTACAAAATTATAGGAAATATAATGAGAATCAGTTTTACAAAAATGAATATATTTATGTTTGACCTTGACCATGGTAAGAAAAAGCCAAATACCTTCAATATTATTAAATTATCAGCTTTCACAATGATGCTCTAGAACATGTGACTAAAGAATAAAATACTGAGAATACAATGGAAAGTGAAGTGGAATGGTAAATTCTTTGAAGCCACCCTGTATTGGCAACCTGTGAAATGGAACAATTTTGTCTAAAGATTTCTTTGTTTTCCTCCCTCCCTCCCTCCCTCCCTCCTTCCTTCCTCTCTCTTTTCTTTTCTTTTCTTTTCTTTTCTTTTCTTTTCTTTTCTTTTCTTTCTTTTCTTTTCTTTTCTTTTCTTTTCTTTTCTTTTCTTTTCTTTTCTTTTCTTTTCTTTTCTTCCTTTCCTTTCCTTTTTCTTTTCTTTTCTTTTCTTTTCTTTTCTTTTCTTTTCTTTTCTTTTCTTTTCTTTTCTTTTCTTTTCTTTTCTTTTCTTTTCTTTTCTTTTCTTTTCTTTTCTTTTCTTTTCTTTTCTTTTCTTTTCTTTTCTTTTCTTTTCTTTTCTTTTCTTTTCTTTTCTTTTTTTCTTTCTTTCTTTCTTTCTTTCTTTCTTTCTTTCTTTCTTTCTTTCTTTCTTTCTTTCTTCTTTTCTTCCTTTCTTTCTTTCCTTTTCAGAGGCCACATATTCTTACCAGAAGAAAGAAGGAGAGGGAGAAAGAAAACTCCCCAATGGGACATGGTCATATTCAATCTCTTCTCCATTTCTCCATCCTGTAGGAATTTAGGACATGCATGCACATGCATTCAGCATGTTTTTTCAAACTGCAGGGCTGGGATTTGGACCACGTGGGAGGCTATGTGGAGTTTGGAACCCTTAACCACTAGGTCACATGATCAGCTCCCCTTTTTTTAAGTTTACAAACATGTCCTAACGGCACTTTCCGAGATTGTTACCTAGGATTCACTAAACAAAATACTGAGTCCCTTGAAGTTTAAGGACATCACTGAATCTGAGGGTTTTAAAACTGTTTTAATCACTGGGAAGTGCTGAGAATTATAATGCCCCCTCTGCCCTCGAAGAACAGGTAAACTTATGGTTGTTTTATACACAATGGATCAAAAAGACCCTCTTATGGTACACTACCAAAATTGCTTCTAAACAATGAACTGAAAACAAGTGTTTTTTTTGTTTTTGTTCTTAAGTTTTTGCCCTGTTCATGGTAAGTGTAAGGCTTCAGAACTTATAATTACTTGATTATTTGTGCAATCATTACAGTGTGTCTGTTCTAATGAACTGCACTCTATTTAGGAGCACAAGTTACATGTTTTTAATTCATTCTTGTACAACAAACACCAATAATACTGTCTGAAACATAATAATCAGTGAGTATTAATTGAATAAATAAGTAAGGCTAGGAGTAATATGGGGGTGAGTAATAGGGGGAGAAAGAAAGGGAAACAGGAAAAAATACATTTAATTGACACAAAAATAAAAAAAGTTATTTGCTGATAATAATAATATAGTAATGTCTTTGTCTTGACGTCCATATACTGTATTCATGCTGGGAAAAGGCATGTTGTACACTGTAAAGAAGTATAGTGATTAAGTGTAAATAATAAAAAAAAAGAAAAGGAATCAATAATTTTTTTAAAAAAGTCTAGTATTTCAGGTATATGTATTAATGTCTCTCTCTCCAAATTATCTCACCCACAGAAGCACTGAAACATGAAAATGTCACAGAATTTATCCTCCTGGGACTTTTCAGTGACGAGGATGTGAAGGCTGCCCGTTTTGTGCTGTTCTCGCTTTGCTATCTTGCAATTCTCTCAGGAAACTTGCTCATTCTGCTCACCACTGGAGGCAGCTTCCTCAGTGATCGACCCATGTATTTCTTCCTCAGCTACCTCTCCTTCATGCACGTCTGCTTTACTTCCACGGGCCCCCAAACTGATCATGGACTTACTGTCTCAGTGGAACATCACCTCCTACAATGGCTGTATAGTACCAATGTTTTGTGCCCACTTCTTTGGCGCCACTGAGATCTTCATCTTGTTGGCCATAGCCTACAACCACTATGCAGCTTTCACCATAAGGTCATCATGAGCAGACGGGTGTGCTATGTCCTGGTCCTGGCTTCTGTTTTCGGAGCATTTTTCCATTCCCTCCTTCAGGTATTGGTTGTTACTGAGCTTCCCTCTGTGGCCTCAATTAGATAAACCACTATTTCTGTGATATAATCCCTTTGCTGAAGCTGGCCTGCACTAACACTGGGCTGTTTGTTATTACTCTCATTGCCACCACAGGAATGTTGTATATTTTGACCTTTGTTGCCTTGGTAATTTCTAATATCATAATCCTGATGACCTTGAGGATCCATTTACTTGAGGGCTCTTGCAAAGCCCTCTTAACCTGTGGCTCACACATCACCATAGTGCTCATGTTCTTCTTGCCCCTCATCTTCACCTATGTTCCCATGGCTAATTCTGTCAATGATGACAAGGTATTTGCTCTGTTTTACACCATGATTGCCCCCATATTTAACCCTCTCATCTACACACTGAGAAATACAGACATAAAGAATGTCCTGAGGGAGCTGTGATGCTTAGAGAACCTGAAGGGAATGTAATCCTCTGGTGTTTGAGTCCTTTTCTCAGTCGTATTCTATCTACGGAGATAACGTTGACAAAAGCAGCAGGTGCAGAGAAGTGGCGTGCCATTATTGAACATTGCAAGATATGAGGAGAATACTTAGGCACTCCTTTCTGTCCCTGTACTTTCTGAGTCTGTAAATAAGTAGATGAGAACATCTGCAAATTATTCCATCCTCTCGATCCCAGACCTATTAGGCTTTGAGGCACAGGCCAAATTATAAAGAGCACAGTTTAGCTATAGGATGTGTGCACTCACCCAAGAGACAGAGACAGGAAGCGAGGGAATCATCTCCCAGGGTAGATGAAATCCAGCCATTCTTTCTACCCCATTCTGCTCTGAGGATTTTAGACACACACACATATGTGCCTGGTGTGAGTTACAAACCTCTGGATTTGGGGCTCGAACTGCGGTCGGCCATGTGGAAATTCAGCGGGGCAACCATAATGGCATCTGCTCATCTCACAGATTATATTTCTTAAATAATGCAATTTAATTTATCTAAACTATTCACATTGTAATTGATAAAAAAATTGTGTAATTAATTCTCTGTATCCTATTGGTTGTGCATTCATAAATGATTTAGAATAGCATCCCAATGTATAGTATATATTATAGCCAAAATTCAATATTGAAGAACAGTCCTTTATCAGATATTTCTTTTGTAATTATGTTCTCCAAGCCTATGGGTTGATTTTTTTATTCTCCTAATAGTGCCTTTAAATGAGCAGAAAATTTTAATTTCGATGAAGTCTAACTTTTTAATTATTTATTTCATGGATCTTGCCTTTGCTGTTATGTCTAAAAAGTTATCTTAATCTAAGGTTATTTAAACTTTCTTTTATGGTCTATGACTTTTATACTGAATTGATATTTGCAAAGTTACATGTAAATTTCAGATCTAGATTTTTATTTTCTTTTTCGCATATAGCTGGTCTAATAGATCTGACATCAATTTTTAAGAGACTTGTTTCTCCAGTGTCAAAACCCAAGTGACTATTTTACATGGGTGTTTGTGTTGGCTCTTTGTTCTGTCCATTGATCTATTTGTCTATTATTTTCCCTAATTCCATGTTTTTAGAAATACATGTAAGAACCAGCAGTTACCGTAATGGTTATGTCGCTGGCCTCCCATGTAGTCGACCGCGGTTCGAGTCCCAGACCTGGTGGCTTAAATTCACGCCAGGCGCATGTGCATGTGTGCCCAAGATCCTGAGAGGAGAATGGAAGAGAAAGGATCGTGGTGTGACCATCCCCCTGGGGGGTGATTTCTCACTTTCTGTCCCTCTCTGGCTTTCTGGTGAGCACACGCGCCGTATAGCAAAAACCTCTAAAAAAAATGTATAGGGACCAGTGGCTGGCGTAATGGCTATGTTACTGGACTCCCATATTGTCAACTGTGGTTCGAGTCCTGGACCTGGTGGCTTAAACTCATGCTGGGTGTGGGTACGTGTTTGCTCAAGATCCTGAGAGGAGAACGGAGGAATGGAAAAGAGGTGATAGTCCATCCACCTTGGGGGGGGGGGGTGATTTCTCACTTTCTGTTTCTCTGTCTATCTCTGTCTTTCTGAGGAGCGCTTGTGCCCTATAGCAAAAACCTTTCAAATAAAAGATTTTTCATAATGAAAATTTTATTTTTTGATAAAAATGGCTAACTTTGTACTATTTAAGTGAGACACAAGTATGATAAAAGTAAGAAGATGAGACCAGCAGTTAACGTAATGGCTATGTCGCTGAACTCCCATGTAGACAACAGCAATTCAAGTCCCAGACCTGGTGACTTAAACCCTATCTCTCCAGCAAGCAAACACTCTATAGCTAGGATCTCTTCTTTTTAAAAAAAGAAAGAAAAAAGAAATATACAGCTATACAGAACTTTCCATTTTTCATTTTTTCTTCTCTAGAATCATGATATTATATCTTTGAAACATGATTATTATTTACATTTTAGTTTATTTTTATTCTATTATTTCTGACATTCAACTATTCATCTGAAATGCAAATCTGTATAAAGGCCTGAGTAAAGTCTGTGTGTGTGTCGGGGAGGGGAGTATCTGCATGAGTTTGTGTTATGGAGGGGATTAAATTTCTGATGAAATTGTTATATTTCCATGGTCTAGTATAGCCCTCTTCATACATGACACTTCAACTTTGGTCACCAGTGTTAAAACTAGGCTTCATTATGTCCTAGAATACAAAAGAAACTGAGCACACAAAAACCTCGTATTATTTTACTGTATTTGTTTTAAAAAATCATCTTTGACAGGGTAAAGGTGAAATGGAATCTGGTAGCAGTTACTAAAGATGTGACACGCTTTACTACTCTGGAATCAGTATTAAAAACTTATGATGAGCCAGCTTGTGGAATGGTGGTTTAAAGTGGCTGGACCCACATGACTGACTGGCAACTGGACTCTACATTAGGCAGCTTAAGAAACACTCCTAGTGCATTCATGTACATAGATGCCCAAATTCATGAGTGGAGAATTGGAGAAGGGATTGTGGTGCGACCATTCCTTGTGGTTGTGTGTTTTCTCACTTTCCCTGTGTCTCTCTGACCAGCAAGTGCTCATAGCCTCTGGCAAAACAACAACAAAAAAATCATGACATAACACATAGACTTCACATTTAAGATGAAGCTGTTAATCTTCTCTGCCCAATTTGGGCATGAAAATTCCTCTGGTAAATTTAACCTATAGAGCTAAACAACCATTCTGCAATATAAGTTGAAAGAAAAAGCAGCAATAATGGATTCTCCTTGATTCCACTAATATAACATTATAGATACTAGTGTCAAGAATAGTTTATAAATGCTATGGTAATTTTATTTCATTGACATCACTCAATTTTAGATGAAATAGACTGTACCAGTTTTTACTTCAAACCATGTTTTACCTTTCTGCACTTCAATTTTAAAAACTACATTTAATGGGACCAGCAGTTAGCCAGTGGAACTCTCAAGATAGAGCCGGACTGAAGATTTCAGGAAAGCGCTCAGATTATAGTCAGAAGCACAGAGAAAAAGTAAGGAAATTGCATGCATTAGATTAGAGTGCACGTGGGTAGTCATGAGCAGAAAGGAAGTTAATCTGAAGTGGAAAGACTATTGGCCCATAATTATTTGACTTGATCTGTCCTCTATCTAGCTTTGACACAAAAGAAGATGTCTTGATACTCACTGTGCCTATAAACTAGAAAAGACAGGAATCTACAACTTATAAATGTTATCACCATAAGTTATTCCTATCATATTCACACACTACTATATTCGATATATGTGTGTCCTCAGACAAGTCATGACTGAGTAAGTAATCAGGCCAGGCCCTTAATTCCTCCTTTACTTTCTGAAGTAATCTGCATATGCCACATCTTTCTCATGGCATTTTTTACTTCAGCATTTCTTAGTGTGTAGATGAGTGGGTTGAGAAAGGGTGTTCCAATGGTATAAAATACTGCCACTATCTTGTCTATAGGGAACGTAGTTGAGGGACGTGTATATATGAATATACACGGCCCAAAGAATAAGATGACTACTATGATGTGAGTAGTGCAAGTGGAGAGAGCTTTTTTCCTCCCTTCTGCACTGTGGTTTCTCAATGAGTGCAAGATGACAAAGTATGAAATCATCAAAATTATAAAACTGCTTGTGCAAATTGCTCCACTGTTAGACACCACCAGCAGATTGATGATGTAAGTGTCCATGCAGGCAAGTTTTAACAATGGCTGCAAATCACAACAATAATGATTAATCAAATTGGGTCCACAGAAAGACAACCTTAAGGCCAGAAAAATCTGAGCTATAGAATGTATGAAAGACCCTATCCAAGCAAGAACAATTAAGATAATGCAGACCTGCCGGCGCATGATGATTGGATAATGCAAGGGTTTGCAGATGGCCACATAGCGATCAATGGCCATGAGGATGAGAACAAAAATTTCCATGCAGCCAAATAAATGCAATGCAAAGATTTGTGTCATGCACTCATTGTAGGATATGATTTTTTTTGTAGAGAGAGCATCCACAAGTAATCTAGGGGCTGTGGTTGTTGAAAAGCAGGCATCAACCAAAGACAAATAAAATAAGAAGAAATACATGGGGCTCCCAAGGGTCCGGCTGAACTTGATAGTCATAATAATGAGCATATTCCCCACTATGGTTCCCACATAGAAAACTGAGAAGATTAAAAACACCATTTTTTGCCTCTTAGGATCCTGGGTCAATCCGAACAACACAAACTCAGTGACAGTGTTATTTTGCTGCATGATTTCAATCAGCGATGTATGGAAACTGCAGGTTAGGTATAGTTAATCTGCAAAGGAATAAAGATGAAGAGTTATGAAATGAATACTAAAGTTAGAAATCAAATATTTATTCTCAGCCATGAAACTGTGGCTTTCCATTGGGTTATCACTTACAATTCTGTGTGTGCTAATGAATAAAATAAAAAGTTCAATACATTTACTAAGCTGTACAAAAATAGAAGAATACAATAATGGTAAAATAATCAAAGAGTACATTTTATTCTTCAAAAAAAGAAATATTAATTTAGTGAGTTGGGTATGAGTATATAACCTTATGAGGTAAATATGTTACATTAGTTTTAGTAAGTAAGAACTTATCAGTATTATGGTAGTATGTTGTGAACATAAAGAAAACATGCATGATTTATTTCAATATGCTCCCACATTTTTTGATCCTGACAATCTCATTATAATACATTTACCTAGTAAATATTTTGAACTTTCCCGTAATAATTATTTATTAAAGATGGACTCTCAAATATTATTTTAAACATTTTATTTAACCTTTGAGAGTGCCTTTTTTAATAAAACTAAGCACAATCACACAGAGGTAAAGAGAAAGAGAGAAATAATAAAGTTTTGACAAGGAAAGGCAAGACAGTCTGTCCACTGTAGCATAAGAATAATTTCTTAATATATTTCTTTTTCTTTTTTTTCTTTTCTTTCTTTTGTTTTAGAAGTCTTTGCCTTAGAATGGGTGTGCTTGATGGAGAGAGAGACACACAGTGAGTGGGAAAGTGAGAAAGAACTCCCCAGGAAAGATGGTCACACTGCAACCCTTTCTCCTTTCTCCTGGATTCTCCTCCTGGGATCTTGGACATATACTCACACATGCCCAATGTGAGATCAGGTCCAGGACTTGAACTGCAGTCAGCCATGAGGGAGTCCAGCGACATACCACTACACCATCTGCTGGTCCCAGAGTTAACTTTAATCTCTTGCCTTGAATATTATTTTCCTTTAACTCTTAGAACTTTCTAGTTCTCTCTATTTCTTTCCATTCTAAATTCAACCCTTAAACTTTGTATTTTCTGTTTCTTTGCTATATAGTACGTTCACTCTTGGAAGAAATTTGTTCTTTTTAAACTTGATTAAACTTTGTGGTTTTTATTATACTATATTATTCATACTAAGTGTCTCCCCTTTTTGTTATTTTTTGAGTTCTTCAACATGTTTTTATGATGCACAAGGAGACATTAAGACTAAAATGAAATAAAAAGTGAGAGAATAATTGACAAAAATGAGAAATTTTCTTTTTTTTTTTTTTTAGTTTTTTTTTTTTTTGAGAGATTTTTCACTGTAGGGCGCGTGCGCTCGCCAGACAGACAGAGAGAGACATAGAGACAGAAAGCACGAAATCACCCCCCAGGGGGGATGGTCACGCCACAATCCCTTCTCCTCCATTCTCCTCTCGGGATCTTGGGCACGCACGCACACGCGCCCGGCGTGAGTTTTTAAGCCACCGGGCCCGGGACAAACCGCGGTCGACTACGTGGGAGTCCAGCGACATAGCCATTACGCTAACTGCTGGTTCCCCAAAAATGAGAAATTTTCTTTAAATTTCAGTTAATGGATAAGCACCAGAGACTTAAAAAATAAGCTGTGAATGCTCCAAGTCACAGCTGAAACTTTCAATAGAAGTTCTTCTATGTTTTTCTTGGTTATTTTAAATCCCATTTTGATATAAGATAAATTAAATATAGAAATGGACTACTTATTTGCATATGCCAAATGCTGAACAAATCGTTTTATGTACTTTATCACATAAATTGAATATATTCCAAGTAACAGCACAGTGAAAAGCAAAAGATAATTGCCAAATGGGAAAATATTTATGGCACATATACCAAATAAAGACATATTTTTTAAAAGTATATACACATTAATTTATCCTTCTGTAGGTACCATAAAAATTGATACCAAAGTAGTCATGAGAAATTGTGAGCAGATTTTCTAATACAGAAGAAAAGAAGATGCCAAAACCAAAAACAACCAACCAAACAAACAAACAAACAAATAGCCCACCAGTGCTGCAATTTCAGAAATCACATTGTGACATAAGCATTAAGAAGGGGAGTTGGGGGTCCGACAGGTGGCATGGCAGTTAAGGTGCTAAACTCCCATATGGCTGACCACAGTTCCAGTCCTGGACCTGGCAGATTGCTTGTTTTTTTGTTTGTTTGTTTTGTTTTGTTTTGTTTTTTCTCGCTGTCTCTCTCTGGTCAAATTGAAGAAGAATAACAACAAATAAAAAATAATAATAAATCATTCTTTGAACAAAAAATTAAAGAAGAAGAAGGAGAAGTTGGACTATCCTAGATTCTCCTTTGCCCCAGCAGTACAGTTAAATTTGCAATGTGCTAAACTCAGATATTTATGGGGTTTTTTTTGGAGAGGATTTTTGCTACAGGGTACATGCACTCGCCAGACAGACAGAGAGAGACAGAGAGACAGAAAGTGAGAAATCACCACCCAGAGGGGATGGCCGTGCTACAATCCCTTCTCCTCCATTCTCCTCTCGGAATCTTAGGCACGGATGGACATATGCAGGGCGTGAGTTTAAGCCACCGGGTCCGGGATGCGAACTGTGGTCAACTACATGGGAGTCCAGTGACATAGCCATTACGCTAACTGCTGGTCCCAAGATATTTATGTTTTATACCCCAAATTGGAAAGGATCAAAATTTCAGTGGAATTACAAATTCTTCCCATAAAAAGAACTAAGTGAGAATTCCCTGTGATAAAGAATTTCTCAAAGTTCTCATTAAAATTTTAAGAAAAAGTTAAATAAAATCAAACTTCTTCATAGAAAAACTATATTTACAACTTGATTCAAAAGCAGGTTTTTTTTAAATTTTTTTTTATTTTAAGCACAGTATATTATTGAAGCTGAAAAATCTATGCTCACCCAAAGTTGTCAGGGCTAATAAACTATCAACAGAATACTGTATCAAAAGTAAGGTAATAACCATTAAAGATTTTCCCACTCCCAAACTAGATAGAACTAATCTATCTAGAAACAAACAATATGTCAGTTTCAGCAAGACTGAAATCCTTAAGGAAAAAAATGTGAAAATATGATCTTCATTCTTCATTAGACCCTTAGAACATCTGAAGGAAAATAATTTCTAAAGCACAAAGAAGTATAATCTTTCAAAAAGATATTCAGTATTCAGAATTGAAGAATGCAATATCAATATACAATCGGCATTAGGTTTATATATGCAAAAGTAATAGCAAATTAATCTATTTAATATTTCTTCCATTCTATAACATCAGGAGTATTAATTTCAACTTTTTTTTTTTTTTTTTTTTTTTTTTTTTGCTATAGGGCACCTGCACTCACCAGAAAGACAGAGAGACAGATAGTGAGAAAGCAGCCCCAGGGGGGATGGCCAAGCCACAATCCCTTCTCCTCGTTCTCCTCTCGGGATCTTGGGCACACATGCACACGCGCCCGGCGTGAGTTTAAGCCACCTGGTCCGGGACTCAAACCACTATCGAATACATGGGAGTCCAGCGACATAGCCATTACACTAACTGCTGGTCCCTCAACTTTTCTTTTACCTACCTCAGACCAGTTGGTACTGAAAACTGTACCATCAGACTCTAAAACCATATTTTTGAAATGTAAAGATATTTCAGATTAGTCTTTTATAAAAGAACAGTATATATATATTACATTTAATCACTATGCATTATACTTTGTACAGCATGGCTTTTCCCAGAATCAATATAGTGCGTATCAGTCAAGACAAAGACATTACCAAATACATTATCGTCAGCACATAACTTTTCATTTTTGTGTCAATTAAATGTATTTTTCCCCCCATTCCCCTCCCTCTCCCTGCTACTCCTATCCTGTCCCTAGCAACAATTGCTGCTTTTCCTGATATTATACCTTCCAATCTTCCAGTTTCTCTATGAGCACAAATATTCAGTGTACATTGAGTGGGAAGAGACCTTTCTTTTAAAAGATTAAGCATATGGATACTCAGTTCTACTCACAGTTAAATAGATTAAAATTAAAATTCCAATTGTGAATCTTTTTCACTTATCAGATTAATTAGCTAGCATTTTTCATAAATAGCTGTTAATAAACACTGCTGACCTAAGTGTCAGAAAAAGTGATCCTACACACTTTTGGTGAGAGTGTAAATGGATGTAGTGTCTAAGGGAGTGATTTAACACCTGTAACATAACAACTGCATGTAGACATTGTTTCAGTTTTTCCACTTCCATTTACTTTCACTCACAGTCATAGAGGCAATCGTTATAGCCCTTTCCATGGTAGCAAAAGACAGGAAACAACTTCATTCTCCATCAGAAGGAGTATTAATGGATGAAGGATGATACTTTAATGAAAACACCAATTAAAAATCTATGAGAAGACATCCAAAGGTTTATAGTTTATTTTGTTGCAAATAAAAATTGAAATCCATGCATAGTGAACTGGCCCAAGACCTGGTGGTCAGAGGAATTGAGTCCCATGGGGCTGACTGCAAAGTTTAAGCCCTGGATCCAGTGGCTTGCAAAACTTGCTGAGTGTGTGTGCCTATGTATACCAAATCCTAGCATCATGAAGAAATGGAAAAGAAGGGATCTCAGTGTGACCACACCTCATAGAGAAGTGATTTTTCCCTCTCCTTCTCTCCCTGTTTCTCCAGCAAGTGCACGACCTCTGGCAAAATTCCTTTAAAAATGTAAGTGAAAGAAAATTAATGTATAGGTTTTTCATAATATATATTCTCCATGAACTTTGGAAGACCATTTTAAATATAATGGTCTTAAAAATATGAAGTCAGGGACCAGCAGAAAGCATAATGGCTATGTGGCTGGACTCCCATGTAGTTGACCACGGTGGGAGTCCCGGACCCGGTGGCTTAAAACTCACACCGGACGCATGTGCGTGCATGCCCAAGATCCTGAGAGGAGAATGGAGGAGAAGGGATTGCGGCGTGGCCATCTCCCCTGGGTGGTGATTACTCACTTTCTGTCTTTCTGTCTCTCTGTCTGTCTGGTGAGTGCCCGTGCCCTATAGCAAAAACCTCTCAAAAAAATATACATATATATGAAGTAAATTGAAAATTAAGAGCTTAATGCTGTATGCTAAGGATCGTAATGCTTTTATTAATGACAGGATAATACAATATTATATACACTTATGCAGTTATATAAAATAAATTATATTAAAAATAGTTTTTTGAAAATGTGTATTTGTAGTCTCTGGGTCAGGAAACTACATTTTTCGTATTAAAAATGGAAAAAAGAGCTGATAATACTAATATTAAAAACATGTCATTATCATGCTGCATTAAAAACAATGCTTTGAAAACTTTACCTTAGGAGATGATCTGTAACTCATGTTGACAAATCAATGAGCCATCACAGCTGTCTTCTTTTGTAGACAAGAGTATAGTGATATTTTGAGGACAACAGTAAGATCTAAAAGCATGAACAGGGAAAGGTCAAGATGCAGTGAAACTTGGAACTGTTTAAACACATCATACACAAACACTCTTCTGTTAACTACAGGTTCATTTGGTTTTTTTTGGAAGTTTTCTAAATGCACTTTGTTAAAAGCTCTTCAGAAAACATAAATGAAAAATTAAATTTGTTTTTATGAATTAAGTATGATAACAATAACTATATCTACATCTGCATCAATATCTATAATCATCTAGCTGTTCTTATATTTAAGAATAGACAGCTATAGACAACCTGAAACATATAGTACACATAATTTTTCACATCTTTTTATAGGTAGACATCAGAATTATGGGCATAGAAATGATATTAGAATGAAGCAACATAAGAAAGACATTTTTACCTGTTTTCTGCTGAATTTCAGCATCTAGGAAAAAGTAAGGGCTTAAGATTTTTTGGAATGAATCAAAGAATTGAGTGAATTGCCTATAAATATAAATTAGTAATATTACATGCTACTCTACATTCAGTTGCCCTCAAAAAGAAGTGAAGCCTATATCCTTCTATGTACGTATCAACATCCTCACCTCCATGGAGCACTTCCTGTAATTTCTATTTATTTCTATTAACTATTTCTGATACCCTTGTCTATCAACAGCTCTTACCCAGTTGTGCCCATTTCCCTCAGCACTGCTGTGCATGGCTTTCGTTTCTATCTGCTCACTTTAGATTGCAAAATAATCCTAGAAAATCCCTAAACTTCCCATAGTTTCACAATACCAGTACCTTGCATGTGTTAGAACTGACCATGACACTGATGAGATTCATTTCCTCCCAAGTATTCAATGCAACTAAAATATTCCCCAAAGTAAATTTTAAGAGATTAAGTGTTGTTAAGATGTTTCATTGCTTTCTTCACTTCTCAAAGAAATAAATGTATAGCACATTTACTAAAATGAGAATTACAGACGTTCTAAACTAATGTCTGATTATTCTGGAAGCAGGATCTCATTGATCTCATAAAGAAGCTTCATTCTCACCTTCATGTTACAAAGCAAAGTAACTTGAATCCAGATACACCTGAATTTTTCTGAAATTCAGCCTAATGAAAGATTTTGACTCAGAAAAAAATCTCTTCTGCCTTCTCTGGAAGAGTGTTTATTATATGTGATGCAAAATAGAAGAGTCTGGGAAGGGCATATATGCATTGCATAAAGAGTGCTTTCCTCCTAATTAAGAAGCATTAGCCAGATGGGAAAAGAACTTAATCTTCAAGGAAAAAGTAAGGTAGTCAATTCTTGCATTTAAAGGTGCAAGAATATGGGAGTTAAATGACATTTTTTTAAACTAAAATTAACAGTCATCTAGTACCAAGTTTTGGTCATCTGGTACCAAGTTTTGTTTCTAATACTGTTTTCCATTAAAATGCTTTATTTTTGGAGAGGTTTTTGCTATAGGGCGCATGCGCTCGCCAGGCAGAGACAGAAAGTGAGAAATCACCCCCCACCCCAGGGGGGATGGCCACGTCCACATCGGTCACAATCCTTTCTCCTCCATTCTCCTCTCAGGATCTTGGGCACACATGCACACGCGTCCGGTGAGAGTTTTAAGCCACAGGGTCTGGGATGCGAACCGTGGTCGACTACATGGGAGTCCAGCGACATAGCCATTACTCTAACTGCTGGTCCTTAAAATGCTTTGAATAAATGTTTGACACTAGGTCTCAGGCTGAGAATGTACAATATTAACAGGAACATCTCATATCAATAGAAAGGAAGAAGGTGCCAAAACATATGCACACCCATGCACTCGGAGAGTAATAAGGACCTAAAAGGACTTCAAAATGGTCATGAAAATGGAATTAAAAGATTAAAACAAAAATAAAAACTTTGATTATCAGCATAAGTGCCATTAAGTTCAAGACAGTTTTGTAAGCAATGGTACCAGCCGATTAGTCTATTTCTAAAGAACTGAGGGGCCTGAGAATTTAAACATTTCAGTGCTGTCCTTTTTATATTTTAAGTAAAGAAAAATGGATACCCTTTAAAGATTTTTGAGATTAGGAAACAAAAAGACAGAACAAGCCAAATACATACTAAAACGTAGATGCCTAATGATTTTTAATGGAATTTCACAAAGTTGACCTTGTTTTATGAAAGCAATGTGCAGAAGCAATACTGTGGTGGTGAAGGATTATTTGGTGAAGCTTTTGTGTGTATTTGAAGCTAAAGCTTTGGCTTACTTTCTTAAAATACTGTCCTAGTGAGCAGCTGTTATTATTCTTTCACTCACCAGAAAGTGAACAAGAATGCCTTCAGCATTCTAAAACAGTGTTTCCTTGACCTCTGCTCTTGACTTATTTATATATACTTTGATGATTGGATCTCTTTCACCTCTTAATAGCCATTTTATTTTCTAAATTTATTTACTTTAAATTTGGTCAAAGGAGGAAAAAATGAGAGAGAGGAGTGAGGGAAAATGAGGAAGCAAGTTTCCTGGTCCGGGACTCAAACCGTGTCCGGCCATGTGGGAGTCCTGAGCCCTTAACCACCATGCGACCTACCAGCTCCAGTAGCCATTGTTTAGATTACACTTTATCTTCATGATAATGCTGGTAAAGCCAAATGTCAGCTCCTGGTACAGATACTTAAAAAAAAGGGGGTTTATGATTTTAATCTCATTTGTGTAAAATTCCCATGGAAAGCTTTGCTCTTTTTTTCTGTATATTTATATATTTTTACATTTTTCCACAAACATTTACTTTACATATAAAAAACCTTTTACTCATACTCCATTGTTTTTGACAGTTAATAAACAACTTTCAAAATTTCAGAATACTGAATTTTAAAGATAATGTTCAAAAAATTTCTTATAATTTTGTTTGTGACTCTGTAACAACAGAGATGGTATGGTTTTAAATATTTTTGAGATAATATTTATGTGTCAGCTACTCAAATTGTTGAAAAGCTAATACTAATCACAGATAAGCAAAGTTCAATCTCTTTTTCTTCCTTCAAAGTCTTTCTCAAGATAATCCTCTGGTGTGGTTGCTCTTTTGTAATCTCTACAATCTATTACAATGCTGGGCTGGAAAAGTCCAGGTTATTTTATGTTATAAGTTCTTTCACATAGCTTCTCTAATCTTCTCTGCTAGGCAGAACTATTTATGGTGCCGGGCCATCTTCCTATAAGCTTCTGCTGGTTTACTTGAGATCCACCTTAGTTCCATAGTTTTCTGATAAATCTCCAAGTGCTAGCTCTATTCTTATTTGCAGCTGATTTTTGAAACCCATAGAACACAAAGTTTTCTCAAGTTTAATTTTTTTTTTTTGAGAGGTTTTTACTATAGGGCATGTGTGCTCGCCAGAAAGACAGAGAGAGACAGAGAGACAGAAAGCAAGAAATCATCCCCTGGGGGATAGCCACGCCACAATCCCTTCTCCTCCATTCTCCTCTCATTATCTTGGGAATGCACACAAATGCACCCGGCATGAGTTTAAACCACGGGGTCCAGGACTCAAACGCAGTCAATTACATGAGAGTCCAGCGACATAGCCATTACACTAACTGCTGGTCCCTCATGTTTGATTTTTCAGCCAGAAAACTGTAAGGTTAAAGCCAGTTGAGATGTCTATGGTGTTGGCCACTGTTTCTGCTGTTAATTATGATTTCTCTTCAATTGAATCACAAACAACATATTTTTTTCTTCACAAATTGATGTAGATGATCCCCTATAAGCATCATTTTTAACATAATCTCATCTCGACTCTCCTTAAAACAACTAATTCATTTGTGAACTATTTCTTTAGGGCATTATCCCAATAAACTTTTCAGAAAGCACCAATGATTTCACCATTTTTCCATTGAAGCGTCATCATATATTTGAGCTGTTCTTGCATTAACTTTAGTAGAATTCATATTGCTCTGATAGCAACTCTTTTCAAACTGACATCTTATCATTCAGAGTGTCTCAAACTAGTTTATATTTGGACATGTCATATAAGGTTATTATGAGTTTATTTTGGTTTAAACATTTTTAAAAATTCTGCATAGACTTTTTTTTTTTTTTTTGAGAGAGGTTTTTGCTATAGTGTGCGTGCGCTTGCCAGACAAAGACAGAGAGACAGAAAATGAGAAATCACCCCCCCAGAGGGGATGGTCATGCTGCAATCCCTTCTCCTCCATCCTCCTCCCGGGATCTTGGGCACGCATGCACACGTGCCCGGTGTGAGTTTTAAGCCACAGGGTCCGGGACTTGAACCGTGGCTGACTACATGGGAGTTCAGTGACATAGCCATTACTCTAACTGCTGGTTCCCATAGACTTTTCATCATATGCATTTTCATAAACTTTTAGAAGACTCCTTATATGATTGAGACAAGGGAGTCAATTGGAAGTTTAAAATGGTTACAACTTTAAAATAATGAGCAAGAAAATAAATAATATAATATTGAAATATATCCCAAAGTATAAAATATATATCAAATAATCCATATAGTTATAACTAATTGATGAACAACTAAAGATATAAAAGAGACAAATCTTTCATAATATAATCCCAATTTATTTATGTAGATAATGTGCCTTCTATGAAAGACAAATTGGTATAGTGTAGAAAGAGAACCAATGTTTGGATAATTCACTTTACAAGCTAAGTGAGGTATATTGTTTGAATGCACAAAATAAATTAAAATGAAAAAAGAAAGAGAACCAAAATTATACAAATCTGATTTTGAAATATTATTGTTTCTGTCTTGTGTAAATCATCTAACCTCACAGATTTTCCCTTAACTTATTTCTGAAAGGGGACATTTTAAATTTCATTATCATGTATCATAGTAACAGTTATTTCTACCACAACATTCAGTCACTTCTGCCAGCTGGAATAGCCTGATAGGGAAGTAAAGAGGAGAGAAAATACAATAAAAGAGATTGTGAGAGATAAAGCAGGATCTGTTTGACTTAAAAGGAGGAAAATTGACCTCTTTAGTAATTTCTCAATTGTCAAACTCATAATACTGTAGATTCTCCTAATTTGTACTTACGTTTGACATTTTAGACATTTTTCAGGTTACTAAAATAAAGAAGAAAAGTAATAAATAAAAGAATATATATTAATCTCACCATTCTTTCATGCATCTTTCTAATCATTCAAGTGCCAATGCTAACTCTACAAGGTGTCTTCAAAAAGTTCAGGGAAATATGTATTCTAAGAAAAACTATGTATGATTTTTAAAAAGAAAGTTTATTCATTTCTTAAATTGAGAGAGAGAGAGAGTACCTTAAATGAGTATTGAAGCCTTGATCCATCCCTAGCTTGATCTATTTCCAGATCACGGGTGTGCAGCAAAAATAGGATCTTTGCCCTTGATAGAAAGCACTGTGCTCTGTTCTTGACAGCTGAAGAAGAGGTCCCTGCTGTAGCCCGTATGGCTGCATTTTTCAAATTGGAAACACATGGCTCTTTTTCATTCTACTTACTATTTATTTCCCTAAGTAAAACTTACCAAAAGTAATTCTACATGAATTATACAAATACCACTTGATACAGTTTTGATCATTTGCTATTATAATAATGATAGTTGCTGTATTACCTTTTATTCTGTAGAAATGATCACAATCATTATTTTCTAGATTTAGCATTTTTCAATTATAACAATTTCATTGAGCTATAACTCACGTATCATAATATTTACCTCTTAAAATATATAATATAATTGTTGTTTAATATACAGGGCTACTATTACCTTTAGTGCAATCTTGTTTTGCATATCTTTGTCCCACCAAAAAGAGATCCTTTTAGCAATCACTTCTCATTCCTCTCTACCATTATCACCCCACGTTGGAATATTTTGAAGGTAGAAACAACAGAAGTTTTTAAGTGTATTGACAAATAATGTGCAAGGAATTGAATAGTGAAAGATATTGTAAGATTTTAATCTGAACAAATAATACATTAGGCAGTTCTATTTCATGAGATGGAGAACACCTACAAAAAATAGGTTTATCGTGGAAAACAAAAAATATACATATTTTTATGGGCCAGCAGCTTGAAAATCATGCTGGAGACATGTACCTGTGTATCCAAAATCCTGATAGGAGAATGGAAGAGAAGGGATTGTGGCATGGCCATCCCACCCGGTAATGATTTATTTTCCCTTTCTTAGAAATTACCTTAGGTGATTTCTCCAGTATTATTATCATTTTTTTAAGAGAGAAATTTTTGTTATAGGACCTGTGTGCTCACTAGAGAGACAAAGAGAGAGAGAGAGAAAGAGAGAGACAGAAGGTGAGAAATCACCCACAAGGGGTTTGACTTTGCCACAACCCATTCTCCTGCTTTCTCCTCTCGGGATTTTTGGTCCGTATGCAGACACAATTGGCGTGAGTTTTAAAACACTGAGTTTGGGACTCAAAACATGGTCGACTACGTGGGAGTCCAGTGATGTAACTACTAGGCCATCTGCTGGTCTCTCTCCAGTATTATTTTCATGTGAATTTATACTTTCATATGAATTTACATATGGCACACCTTTTCAAGCAACCTCTTTTGTTCTAGGCAATTCTCTCTTCCCTTTTAAAGCTCACCTAAGGCTTCTTCCTTAGAGAAGCCTTCCTTTGATTTAGATGTTTCAGCACCGTGAACCTTCAGGGCATGAATATGTTGATTATGACCTTTACTGTATTGGGTCAGGCCTGTTTTATCCTATCAATGAGTACTAGTTGCCAATGAAAGAAAATCAAGTCTTAACCAATTTGGTAATCCCAGTAGCTCTGACAATAGTTTGACTTAACTAAATGGCCGTTTTAAAACTTTTTTTTTAATTAATTTAATAAGTAAAATGGTGATAATACATATTCTTTTGAGTAAGAAGTAATTGATGTCATTGAGGAAGTTTTATCCATTACATTTCTAATAAAAATATCCTGGTGCATGTTGCTATGACACTGTGTTCCACACGCTGGCCCACATGGAGGCCCAGATGTGACTGTCAGTCCATCCTAAAGGTTGAGCATGATGGGCAGTGCTTGCATAGTGCCAACTGGGAGGAAATTAGAGACAGTGAAACTCTGTGTTTAAAAATACACTTAAAAAAAGTATTACCAGAAAGTGCGTGTGCTTGCTGGAAAGAGACAGAAACGAAACACAGAGAAAGAAAAAGTAAGAATGTACCCCCTCAGGGGGCATGGTCATGATACGGTCCCTTCTCTGTTTCTCCCTCCTATCAGGATTTGGACATGTACACACATGTGCTCAGTGTGTTTTTCAAGCTGCCCTCTCTGGGACTTAATTCCATACTGTAAGCCATGTGGAATCTAGTTGTCTTAACCACTACACCACTGGCAAGCCCCAAATACTTTTTTTTTTTTTTTCCAATTTCTGCAGTTAACTTTGTTTTTCAAACCAACTAGACAAGTGCAATTTTCCATATTATACTTCAGTGAATGGGTATTGTCATTAAAAGTTATATTTCATTCAGCTTATCCACATTTTAAATCATGAAAAATGCATAGTCTATTTGCTTTCTCAATAAAACACCACTTTATTGAGAAAGTACTCATTTATTTTTAACGAATTGTATGAGAAAAATCTAAATGATTAAGTAAAATGAAAGCGACGATAATAATAATGCTCGATGTACTGATTAAGTGTCAGAGTATATGCGTAAAACAACAGAAGGTACATGCTCCTGTTTGCCCAATTATCTTTCCAAATAATGACAAGAAGACGGTGAGAATGGACCTTTCTTACAGATGTGGTCTTACGGAATGATGACACTAAAACAGAAATAATTCAAATTTAACTTTTGTTTCAGGGATATTTGATGACACCACATGTTTCTCATGGCATTCTTCATCTCCATGTTTCTCAGTGTGTAAATAAGAGGGTTGAGCATGGGGGTAATGATGGTGAAAAACAGAGCAAATACTTTATCTTCTGGGAATGTTGTGATTGGTCTAAAGTAAATGAATAATGCAGGTGCAAAAAACAGGACCACAACTGCCATGTGAGAACTGCATGTGGGAAGAGCTTTGCTGCGGCTCTCTGCAGAGTACGTTCTGATGGTGTACAATATACAAAAGTAAGACGGCATCAGGACAACAAAGGTCACCAGAGCAACTAGGCCTGGATTAGCAATGACTAGGAGACCTATTCTATGTGTATTAGAACAGGCTAATTTTAGCAAAGGATGCACATCACAGAAGTAATGATCTATCTCACTGGGGCCACAGAACGGTACGAAGATGGTGAGAAGAAACTGACTGGCAGAGTGTATAAACCCTCCGGTACAACAAGCTATGACGATTGTTACACCTTCGCTTGCTCATGATGGTTGCGTAGTGTAGCGGCTTACAGATGGCCATATAGTGGTCATAGGCCATCCCTGTGAGAATGAAGATCTCAATTCCTCCAAAGAGATGGGTGGTAAAGAGCTGTATCATACAGTTATTGAAGGAAATGGTTTTCCTGTCTGCCAATAAATCAGGAAAGCATAGGATTTCAATGTTCTTATTTGTGGAAAGTCCCAAGAAAATAAATACAGTGATAATATTGCTTCTTTCCATGGTCCAGAATAGATAGAACAAATAAATCACCTGAAATGACATAATTTATGAGTTTATATTTGCACTGATTGTTTGAGAATTGTGATCGTATTCTATTTCAGGAACTATTTAATTTTAATTTACTTTATTCAAGTGTCTCAGAGAATAAAATGCTGGTTCATTTAAAATTACTTTCTCATAAGACTCTGTAAATGTATACCAGATGACTTCAATTAAATCTGCCATGAAATTTCAATTAATTTCTACCTCAGTAGTCATAAATGCTTTGGTTCAATAACCAATATTAAAATTGTATTTTAGAAATGTTTGTTTCCAAAATCTAATGCTATATACAGTATATCCTTACAAAGAATATCTCTCTTACTCTTTGGCACTCAAAATTTATTAAGAAAATAATTATAAGTCACATAAATATTATTTTTATGTTCTGTACAAGTAAATGCAAAATCTAAACTGTCTTTATTAGTGGAATATATATTATCTTAAATCTTTTTTTGAACTAGATAACATAAAAATAAGTAAATCTGTAGGAAAATATTTTAAGATGGAAAGCTTTTTCTTCAAGAAATTGGTACAAGCATTTTGAAAACTTTTATGTTCGTTGCTTTCTTGTTTACCATTTTGCACAGTAATTTACTGAATATTATGTGTGGATACTTTAAAACACAAAGATGTTTTGTCCTAAGGCTAATTCAATGAAAACAACAAACTTAATAAGCCACTAAATAAACTTAAGACTAAATCCATTAATGCAGACAGAATGTTATACTGAAGCTTTGCCCCTAATGCCCAATATTATATTTAGCAAGTCAAATTCCTTTTTTTTTAAGAATTATTTTCTTTGAGACCAGCAGTTGGCATAATGGCTATGTCGCTGGACTCCTATGTAGTAAACCACAGTTCAAGTCCCAGAACCAGTGGCTTAAACTCATACCTGGCGTGTGCCCGAGATCCCTAGAGGAGGATGGAGGAGAAGGAATTGCGGCATGGCCATCTCCTCTTGGGGGTGATTTCTTGCTTTCTGTCTCTCTCTCTTTCTGGTGAGTGCAAACAACAAAAAAAACTCAAAAAAAAAAAAAAAAGAATTATTTTCTTTAACTTTATTTTAATGTGACCAGAGAGAGACAGAGTGAGTGAGTGAGTAAGTGACAGGGAGAGAAAGTGAGAAAGCAAAGCAAGCTGCCAAGTCCATGACTCAAACTGCAGTCACCATGTGGGTGGGAGTCCAGCTCCCTCAAATGCAACACCACCTGCTGGCCCCAAGAAACCAAATTCCTTTTAACCTTGTGATTGGAGGGAATATATACTTTTTTTTTCCAGGTTTGTACCATATTATTGTTTTGCTCAATCCCACAAAGTCAGTGCATCAATATGTCCTCATTTTTTATGAGTTTACCAAAAAAATTATTTGTATTTCCAGTTGTCTTTGTTTAGAAAGTTATAGCTGATGATTAATTCTTCCATCTACAAATTTTAATTTTTGATTTAACTTGCTCATAGACATAAGACCAGTATGTATTATTATTATTATTATTTTTTGGAGAGGTTTTTGCTACAGGGTGCGTGCGCTTGCCAGAAAGATAGAGAGAGACAGAGAGACAGAAAGCGAGAAATCATCCCCCGGGGGGATGGCCGCACCACAATTCCTTCTCCTCCATTCTCTTCTCGGGATCTTGGGCATACATGCACATGCACCCGGAGTGAGTTTAAGCCACCATGTTGGGACTCGAACTGTGGTCGACTACATGGGAGTCCAGCGACATAGCCATTATGCTAACTGCTAGTCCCAAGACCACTATGCTTAACTGCAGCAATATTAGTGCTTAAAAAATTATTTATTTAATTTAGTTTGCTCTAGGGCATATGTGTTTGCCAGACAGACAGAGAGATTAAGAGGGAAAGTGAGAAATCACCCCCTAGAGAGGATGACCATGCCACAGCCTCCTCTCTTCCATTCTTCTCCCATGATTTTGAGCACCCATGCACCTGTGCTTGGTGTGATTCCCAAGTCTTTGAGTCCTGATATCCACCATGCTGTCTACCATGTGGGATAAAGTCACTTTAACCTCCATGCCATCTGTTGGCCCAATAGCTTTCAATTTTACCAGAAAAAAGATCTAATAATCCTGGGATCTGGCAGGTAGTGTAGTAGTCAAGGTATTAGATTCCCAATAGTCAATCTCTCTCAAGCCCTAGACCTGGCAGCTTGAAAATCTACCACAGAGGGGCCAGTAGGTAGTGTGTTGGTTAAGGCAGTGGATTCACAGATGGCCTTCCATGGTTTGAGACCCAGAAGTGGCACCTTGAAATCACAATAGGTGTATGTGCATATGTGCCCAAAATCCCAAGAGGAGAATAGTGGAGAAGGGATTGTGTTGTGGCTGTCCATCCCCCCCAAAGGGGAGAGGGGGAAATTCCTCACTGTCCTTTTCTCTGTTTCTCTCTGGCAAGTGTACGCACCCTATGGCAAAACCCTGTATTTTTTTTTTTTTTGAGAGGTTTTAGCTATAGGGCGCGTGCGCTCGCCAGACAGATAGAGAGAGACAGAAAGCGAGAACTCACTCCCCAGGGGGGATGGCCACGCCGCAATCCCTTCTCCTCCATTCTCCTCTCGGGACCCTGGGCACGCACGCACACGCGCCGGGCGTGAGTTGAAGCCACCGAGTCCGGGACTCGAACCGCGGTCGACTACATGGGAGTCCAGCGACATAGCTATTACGCTAACTGCTGGGCCCTTTTTTTTTTTTTAATAATTTTGAGGCAATCCCTCCTTACTTGTCTTAATTCAGCCATTAACCTCATGTGTAACTTTTGCAAATATTAAATTTTCAAAAGTTTCATTTTAACTACTTTTTTCATAAATGAGAGACATCTACAGAGAGAGAAAGTGAAAAACAGAGAGACAGCTCACCTAACAGGATCTTGATGGTGCAGTCCACTCCCAAATTCCACTAACCCTAGGTCACGGACACACACACATGCCAGGCATATTCAGGAAGATTTTCAGACTCGAGCCTGGCACCTTTCCATGTGGAAGAGCTTCATAGCATCTTGCATTTTACTGCATTACCACCATTCAGCCTCTGTTCATTTCCTTTTAAAAAATATTTTATTCATTTTTAAATACAGGAAAGTATAAGGAGTCTTCAAAATGTTCATGAGAAATGTGTACTATAAATAAATGCATGGATTTAAAACAATTTTTGCCTTGCAGCAAGCTCATACTTTAATTCTATTTTTTTTTCACAAATGTTTTGAAGTCTCTTCATATATCCTACTCTTATAATTAGAGGTTGGTTCTGAGGTTCAAGCTCGATCATAGATTTAAAGAGTGAATAAATGACATTATCATTATGCTAATATTAATGCAACACAAAGAAAAATAAATTAATCTTACTTTAGGTTTATTTAGGTTAAGTAATTTGTATATAGTAATATAGCCAGTATATAGCAAACTAGGGCTTAACGTCTGAAGTTTCTGACCCCAGACCTAGAATTTATAACCATCTCACTACATTTCCTATCAAGAATGAAAAGCAGAACAACAGGACAAATTGAATATTTAGCTCAGCTTTCCCAACTCTGAAGTTTGAAAGCATGTCTGAATCTGTAAGGCAAACTAAGAAGATACTGAATCCTCCTATGATATATTCCCACTTTCTTGAAAAAAGTAGTTTGGACAAAACACTTCCTAGTCAATTTTTACTTTTATTTTTTTTTTTTGGAGGGGGGAGTTTGCCTACTTTAGATTATGGGTCAGTTTATAATAAAAATCAGAATGTAGAGTAGAATAGTTTTTAAAGTTTTAGATGCAGCAGGTTTAGTCCAATAAATATTTAATAAACTCAAAAAGTTATGGGGAAGTTGATGGTTTAGATGGAAAGAAAATAAAGTATTTGAAATTAATACTGTTCTAGATATCTAGGGTGTAATGTAACTATGTTGATAGACCTTTCCTGGGTCTTAAAGAGAAACTAGACTATCTTAGAAGTGTCTAAATCAACACTCACTGGATGTCTAGAGATGGATACAGGGTTAAGAAGATGAGAGAAAGGAAGAATTTGATAGAGGCTTGAAGTCAAATAGGACAGCTCATTTTATCCTACAGTCTCTCCATTAGGCCCTGTCCAAGGATTTTAAGCTTATTCTAGTCTGATGATTTCTATTCAACACTGAGGCCTATGTAAGATGACTGTTCATTAGTTGGTTAGTGGATTCTTCTAATACAATTTAGTCATGGTTACTTTAAAATGTCCAATAAATCATACAACAATGCATAAATTTAGTTAAATTGCACATTCATAACCATATATATGTCTTAAAAATTATGCATTTATTCTTAAACTAAGCAAATCAATTAATGAAGTTCATCGAAGATTTGGCACCATGCTACAGGCTGGCTAATAGATGTATGAGCATGTGTCTATTCAAAAAATGAAAGTGTTTAAAAAACTAACAGCATTTAAGATGTGGAATTAGTAGTGGCATACCAGGAACAAGCAGATGGTGTAGTAGTTACGCCGCTGGACTCTGACATGGCTGACTGCTGTTTGAGTCCTTGACCGATGGCTTGAAAATCATGCTGGGCCAAATCATGTGTTAATGCCCAAGAACCTGGGAGGAGTATGAAGGAGAAGGGTTTATGGGGCAACTATTCTCCCAAAGGTGATTTCTCACTTTCTCTCTCACTGTTTCTGTCTGACTCTCTCTCTGGCAATCACATGCACCCTAAGGCAAAAACCTCTTGATTTAAAAAATGGCACTGTAGTCATATTTTCTGCCAACAAAATTATCTAGCCCCATGGATTAACAATGATACTAGGGTCCGGTAGTAGAACATGGTACGGTGGTAGTACATGGATGCTCTTCAAAGCTGACATACATAGGGAGTTCTGGATTTGCATCTAGAGAACTCGCTTGAGTACACAAAGTACACAACTGCCCTTAATCTGGGGCTGGCTGATGCTGGGGGTAGACTGCATCATCAAGTCTCTGTTCGGGGCGGTGCTGTCTCTCTGTCTCTCTCATTCATTGAAGAAATAAAAATAAATAAATAAAAATGATAATTTTCATAGTCTGTTGTATAGTATTTTCTCTAATGGAAAAGGTGTTTCCTGTGAACACTCCTCAGAACCTCCACACTTTCTAGACTATACACAAAAAAACATGCTTATCATGCATAGACAGGTACACATATACACAACAGCATTTTTCTTTACAAAAAAAAAAAGAAAGAAAGAAAAGAAAAATGAAACTAACCATTCAGTGTCTAGATAAAACATCAAATCAAATCAAACAGATAAACAAATAAGTAGCCAGAACTATTGATAATTCTCTTTGGAGTGGACAGAATGTTTTTCTCTGATTTTTCCAGAGGCTTCAAAGACTCCAGTAGAAAAAAAAAAAAAAAAAAAAAAAAAGAAGTGATGTATACTCCCTCCTCCAAGAGAAAGAAATACAAGAGGGGTTCCCTGCACTGCAAATCACTACTGTCTCCGCAATTCTACCTGGATTGTCCCTGATGCAGGACAGAAGTAGCTCTGTCAGGATAGCTGTGTGAAACAGCGCGACCATTCTGCTGAGAAAGGACTTGTCAGAGAGAGATGTCTGGGAAATGGGACCCAAGGCATGGTACTAAGACAGAGTTATGGAATTTATGAGATGTGTGGTTAAGTGGTAATTCAGATAGCAATATTTCCTTAAGGCAGAAAATAAAGAAGTAAAAGGTTGTGATATGGCACTGAGGGCCAACTGGATTCCATTCTGCCCCTTTTAGGCACATGGAGATAGAAGCTTTCAGACATCACTTGTTTTTGTAAGGAAAGTATAGTTATTAATGACGTAAGAGATGTTCTAGACATGTGAGACTAGTATATACAGCCAAATAGAAGAGAGATGTTTTCATTGATGTTTAAAAAATTTCTGTTTTTTTTTTAAGAAAGGCAGGTGTTATTTTATGCCAAGAACTCTTACTGGAAGGTATTTATTTTTCTTTCATAATCGATTAGATATAAATTATAATAAATCTGGTCATTTTGGAAACATTGACATCCATACTGAGACTGATCTGTGTCCAGTGATGGATTTTGGAGAGAAATTTACATCTGAAAGTACTTATATTTCTTAGCTAGTAACTACTGAGAAATAATGTATCCAATTTCTTTCTAACAACTCTACTTAAAGTTGTATTCCTCATTTTTCTGTCCTTTATCCTTCTTTAAACAGTACAGAGTAAACTAGAGAGTAGTTGAAACTTTTATATTGTTTACATGTTATAAAAGTTCCAGTATCGAATACTACTAAGCCATAAAAACCAACAAAACCCTGGCTTTTGACAGAAAGTGGAAAAATATGGAAGATTTACTGCTTAATGAGGCAAGCCAGGCTATGAAGGAGAGACATTGTATGTCCTCACTTAACATATACCAAATGTCTGCGCTCTATGACTGAAACTGATTGACTAACGGTTGTACAAACACAAGAGATGGGTGTGACTGTCAGATGAGGTGTGTGTGGAGGAGTGGGGCCTAACGAAGGACATTTGGAGAAGGGATACGGAGGTAGAGCATTGACGGGATGGGGAGGTGTGGTGTTATTGGTTGAAGATATTTTGATCAACGGGACTGGGAAGAAATGTTCACATATTGAAATGTTCACATTGTAAGCTAAACAATGTGATTGAATGTATATACAAAAAGAAATAAATTAAATAAAAAAGAATAAGTAAAATAAATAAATAAAGTTTAAATAAAATAATTCTTTAAGAAAATTTTTTAAAAAAGTTCCAGTATCTTGATCACTTTGCTTTCCACAATATCCTATTATCCAGTCCTCTCTTCCTTATGAAATACCTAGTATTTGCTATGAAATCATATTTTATACCAAGAATGCAAAAAACAAAGTTATAAAATTATCTTTAGAAATAATTTGCAGAAAAATATTTTGCAGAAATTCTTTCTTCTTTCTTTCTTTCTTTCTTTCTTTCTTTCTTTCTTTCTTTCTTTCTTTTTTTTTTTTTGGAGAGGTTTTTGCTATAGGGCGCATGCACTCACCAGGCAGACATAGAGAGACAGAAAGCAAGAAATAATCCCCCAGGGGGGATGGCCATGCCGCAGTCCCTTCTCTTCCACTCTCCTCTCAGGATCTTGGGCATGCACGCACACGCGCCTGGCGTGAGTTTTAAGCCACCAGGTCCGGGACACGAACCACTGTCGACTATAAGGGAGTCCAGCGACATAGCCATTACGCCAACTGCTGGTCCCTCTTCTTTATTTTTAAGGGGTCTTTGTTATAGGGAATGTGTGCTTGTCAGAAAGAGAGACAGAAACAGTGAGAGGAAAACTAAGTCACCCACCAGCAGAGATGGCCATGCATCAATTCCTCCTCCTCCATTCTCCTTCTGGGATCTTGGGCATGCATGTGCACACACCCAGTGTGATTTTCAAGCCACTGGTCTAGGACTTGAATGGCAGTTGGCCAAGTGGGAGTCCAATGATGTAACCACTGCACCATCTCCTGGCCCCCAGAAATCTCTTCTAATAGTTATAGTATGTATTGCTTTATCCATTGTGCCATGATATATTTTTAATTAATAGATTTTTTAAGATAACTTTTATATTCAAAGAACAATGACGTGTAAGGTACATATATTTTGGATATACATTCTACTTCCTGACCCTCTACACACACATGCACACTCACAGCCTTCTTCATTATAAACATTACCAGCATAGTAGTATATTTGTTACAGTCAAATGAACCTACATTGACACATATGTATCACCCAAAGTCTATAGCTCATTATCAGTGTTGTATAGTCTGTGACGTTGGACAAACATGTAATGATATGGATCCTCCATTGTAGTAATATACACAACAATTTCACTGCCCTAAAATCCCCTGTGCTCTATCTACCCAGTCCTCTTCCTCTCCTCACCCTTGGAAATGACTAATTTTCTTACTGTCTCCATGGTTTTGGCCTTTCCAGAATGAGAATGTCATATAACCGGCACACATTAAGAAATATTTTCACATTGTCTTCTTTTGCTTGGTAATATGCATTTAAGTTCCACTATGTCTTTTCATTGTTGATTATTGTTTGTTTTCATCCCTGGATAATAGTCTACTATTATTGGAATCTGGAGTATTATTCACTTATTTACTCTTGTAAAGAGTAAGTGGATGTCTTGGTTGCTTTTAGCTATTGGAAATTATCAGTGAAACTGCTAAAAACATCCGTGTGCAGCTCTGTTGTTCTTTGTTTGTTAGTATATTTGTTAGTTTTCCTTTGCATGTTATTTACCTTTTGCAGTTTTTTTTTTCATTTTAGCAAGAGAATTCTTAGATACTAGGTCTAATGACTAACAGTTTATTTATCAATGGCAGATAATGAAGGACAATATTTACATTTTTAATTATATTTTTATTTTATAAATGTATTTATAAAAGGTATATCATTTTTATTAGATTATTATTTTAATATAATATTCATATTATAGTTTATTATTGTACATATCTATGGCTAACAATATTTTTTTAACATATGAATGTAACACATGACTCACAAGTCAAGGATACTTTATTCTTAGGTTTTTTCATCATACATTTCTATGGCTCACAAAATGATTTTTCAACATATGCATGCAACACATGATACTCAATCAAAAGTATTGCCAAATACATCATTTTCAAAACTACAATGAGATACCATTTAACCCCAGTAAGAATGGCTAGGATCAGAAAGCTAAGAACAAATGCTAGTAAGGGTTTGGTGAAAAGTGAGCTATCCTACACTGTTGGTGGGAATGTAAATTAAATGTAAAATTAACTGTTGTGAAAAAGAAATGTAGAGTCCTAAAAAACTTGTAAGTAAAATTACCATTTGATCCAGTAATCCTACTTTTTAGTATTTATCCAAAATATAGCAAAATATTCTGTTGGAGACACACCTGCATGTCCATGTTTATTGCAGCATTATTCACCATTGCTACAACATGGAACCAATGCAAGTGCCTAAGAAATAAAGAGGGATTGAAAAAGCATGTCACATATATGGTACGGAATGCTAATCAACCATAAGGAACAATCATGCTCTATTATTTCATTCAAACTGGTTGAAAATGGAAGACTTAATGCTAAGTGAAGTAAGCCTGACTCTAGAAGACATGCACTATGTATCTCCACTCAGTATATTATCTGTACTCTACTGCAGAAATGGAAAGATCTGACAACATCATAGAAGAGAGGATAAGTGTAGATAATAGAGTCTAGAAGAAAGAGGAGTAGATGGTAAGGGATGAGTGGGAGGAGCAAAGGAAAGAACGCTTAACAGAAACATGTAAATCTCTCTGCTGAAAATTGTTTGCATTTTATAATTCAGTGAAAACATAGCCAGTGAGTAAATCTTAGTATTGCAAATTATTAATTCTCACTATGTCTTTACTATCTGTTAATATTTTTTTTTTTCATAGGAAGTCAGGAGAATTAATCCTTCCAGGAACAACCATAAAACAGATTCTGCTATACTGATTTCTTTGTTGGACAACCTGTTTCTAAAATCTGCTAAGGAATGTATATTTAAATTTTCTTTCATAAATTTAAAAACACTATTTCTAATGGAGATTTCAATTTCTCCACTATCATATACTGTATGACTGTGTGGTCTGACTCCCAACGTCAAAGTTAAAAAAAAAAAATCATTAAAATATTTTTGCTATTCATTATAACATTGCCTTATTTGTTTTGGCTTGGAGGTATTTTGTGCTTCTTTTTATTTGTTAATATAATATCCCTACCTACACTATCTTTTTTTTTAAAGATTTATTTATTTATTTACTCATTCATTCCTTCATTTTATTTTGAGAGAGAGACACACACACACAGAGAGAGAGAGAGAGAGAGAGGGGAAAGTGAAAAAGCAAGCCACCAGGTCCAGGACTTGAACCATGGTCGGACATGAGGGAGTGTCCAGTGCCTTAACCACCATGCCACCTGCTGGTCCCCCTACACTATCTTACTTAATACAACACAAAATTATCTAAGTTTTCAATTCACTTTTTTATACTAACTTAAGTGTTTGATTTTATTTATTACTTTAAAATTCTAAATCCTATTTTCCTCCTTTATTCCATTCAAGTTAGCAAAGTAGTACAAAATCTAGGAGATCATTTTTATCTTTTACGATTTACCTAGTTCTTTTCTTTATGAAATTGTTAAGTCGATAAGCTTCTGTAAATGAACTGTGTGCTTTCTTTGGAAACAATGTCTGACACCAAACTTTTCTCATAGTTCTTTTCATCTCTGTATTTCTCAAAGTGTAGATTAAGGGATTGAACATAGGAGCAATGATTGTGTAAAAAAGTGCAAATACCTTATCCTCAGGGAAAGTGATAGGAGGTCTAAGGTAGATAAATATGGAAGGTCCAAAAAATAAAATGACCACAGTGATATGAGACCCACAGGTAGAAAGGGCTTTGCGTCTTCCCTCAGCTGAGTGATTTCTTAATGTGAATAATATAATGACATAAGAAACAAATAGAACAACAAAGGTAACTAAGGCAACCATACCTGAATTGGCGACCACAAGGACACCAGTGATGTAAGTATCAGTGCAGGCAACTTTTAGCAAAGGGAAAATATCACAAAAATAGTGATCAATTTTGTTAGGGCCACAGAAGGGTAAACGGATTGTCATAGACCACTGAGGAAATGAATGCACAGCACCCCCAGCCCAAGCAGCTAAAACTAGGAGATTGCACCTTGTCCTGTTCATGATAATCATGTAGTGGAGAGGTTTGCAGATGGCAACATAGCGATCAAATGCCATGGCAGTTATAATAAAGATCTCAATACCTCCAAAGAAGTGCATGGTAAAAGCCTGCAACATGCAACTACTATAGGAAATGGTCTTTGTCCCTCTTAGCAAGTCACCAATTAATTTGGGGGTAACACTAGAGGTATAGAAGATGTCCATAGAAGATAAATGGGTGAGGAAATAATACATCGGTTGGTGAAAAAGGGGGCTACATAAAATAGAGACAAGAATCACAAGGTTTCCTACCAAGAGAGCAACATAACAAAATAAGAAGAGTGCAAAGCAAAATATTTGTATGTTCTGATTATAAGAAAGTCCTAAAAGGATGAATTCTGAGATGTTTCTCTGGCTTTCCATATATTCGAGTTGTTATGTTTCATGCACAAATAAGTAAATTACCTGAAAGAAAGAATACATGAAATTTGAATGAAAATTTAATGGTATAATCCCAATAATATATTTTTAAAATAGGATAAATATTTATGGAATATAATAGCAATTATTATATCCATATATCTCTATATTTTTATATATTATATTACACTTATAGAATTAAGCTATATATTTTTTATTCTAACTCATTACACCAATCTGTTTAAAATAATATTAGAATGGGAATAATTATGTTTTCCCATTCAACATTACCTGTAATTTTAGAAAATATTAAATGCTATTTGAAATTTAAAAATTATTTTGTTACTATTAAACATATGGTTTCACTAAGAATTAAGGCTTAATTAACTTTAGACCAAAAATTTAAAAATGCCCTTTCACATGTTTTATAAAAGTATGTCCCTTATCATAGGGTTGACTTTCATTTTAATATGATCTTGCTAAATTATCCAGATTATCTGGGAATAAATCTTCACAAAATATAAATATGTTTAAATACTGAAACTTGACTGTAAAACTCTAATTTGTGCAGCACATACATTTCTTTGCCATGTTACTAAACAGTGTCCTAAGATCATGCCAAGTCAATTCAACTATTGTTATATTAAGAAACAAAGAATGTAAACTACACAGCAAAGGACTGAATGCTATTTAACGACTAAAGTTTTAAAAAACAATCAGAACGGGACCAGCAGTTAGCGTAATGGCTATGTCGCTGGACTCCCACATAGTCGACCATGGTTTGAGTCCTGGACCCGATGGCTTAAACTCACGCCAGGTACGAGTGCGTGCGTGCACAAGATCCTGAGAGGAGAATGGAGGAGAAGGGATTGCAGCTTGGCCATCCCCTAGTACAAAATCTAGGAGATCATTTTTATCTTTTACGATTTACCTAGTTCTTTTCTTTATGAAATTGTTAAGTCGATAAGCTTCTGTAAATGAACTGTGTGCTTTCTTTGGAAACAATGTCTGACACCAAACTTTTCTCATAGTTCTTTTCATCTCTGTATTTCTCAAAGTGTAGATTAAGGGATTGAACATAGGAGCAATGATTGTGTAAAAAAGTGCAAATACCTTATCCTCAGGGAAAGTGATAGGAGGTCTAAGGTAGATAAATATGGAAGGTCCAAAAAATAAAATGACCACAGTGATATGAGACCCACAGGTAGAAAGGGCTTTGCGTCTTCCCTCAGCTGAGTGATTTCTTAATGTGAATAATATAATGACATAAGAAACAAATAGAACAACAAAGGTAACTAAGGCAACCATACCTGAATTGGCGACCACAAGGACACCAGTGATGTAAGTATTAGTGCAGGCAACTTTTAGCAAAGGGAAAATATCACAAAAATAGTGATCAATTTTGTTAGGGCCACAGAAGGGTAAACTAATTGTCATGGACAACTGAGGAAATGAATGCACAGCACCCCCAGCCCAAGCAGCTAAAACTAGGAGATTGCACCTTGTCCTGTTCATGATAATCATGTAGTGGAGAGGTTTGCAGATGGCAACATAGCGATCAAATGCCATGGCAGTTATAATAAAGATCTCAATACCTCCAAAGAAGTGCATGGTAAAAGCCTGCAACATGCAACTACTATAGGAAATGGTCTTTGTCCCTCTTAGCAAGTCACCAATTAATTTGGGGGTAACACTAGAGGTATAGAAGATGTCCATAGAAGATAAATGGGTGAGGAAATAATACATCGGTTGGTGAAAAAGGGGGCTACATAAAATAGAGACAAGAATCACAAGGTTTCCTACCAAGAGAGCAACATAACAAAATAAGAAGAGTGCAAAGCAAAATATTTGTATGTTCTGATTATAAGAAAGTCCTAAAAGGATGAATTCTGAGATGTTTCTCTGGCTTTCCATATATTCTAGTTGCTGTGTTTTATATACAAATAAGTAAATTACCTGAAAGAAAGAAAACATAAAATTTGGATGAAAATGTAATGTTATAATCCCATAATATAAAATTAATACAAATAGAAGAAATATGTATGGAATATTAATAGCAATTATTATGTATTTATAGAATTAAGCTATATATTTTTATTCTAACTCATTACAGTAATCTGCTTAAAATAATATTAGAATGGGAATAATTGTGTTTTCTATTCAGCATCACCTGTAATATTAGAAAATATTTCAATACATTAGACAATTTTAAATAATTTTGTTACTATTAACCATATATTTAACTAAGAATTAAGGCCTAATTAAATTTATACCGAAGGGTAAAAAATGCCCTTTTGCATGTATTATAAAAGTATATGCCTTATCATAGGGTTGACTTTCATTCTAATGTGATATTGCCAAATTCCCCAATTATCTGGGAGTAAATCTTCATAAAATATAAGTATGTTTAAACACGAAAACTTGATTGTAGAACTCTAATTTGTGTAGTGTATACACTTCTTTGCATGTTAGCAAACAGTGCCCTAAGGTCAAATCAAGTCATTGAAATGTTGTTATATTAAAGAACAAAGAATGTAAACTACACAGCAAAGGGCTGAATGCTATTTAATGCCTAAAGTTTTGAAAACAACCAGAAAGTTTATTCATTTATCCTATTTGCATCTTAGGTGTTAATGGCAGTTTTGAAAAACTATACTGTCATTCAAATTCGAGCTAGCAATCAGTAAAGGAAAGATATAAAAATTCCCAAATATACTTAAATTGTACATATATCATGGATTTTACTAGACATGCCATGTATTTTATGTATAATCAAGGGGAACACATGTGAGTAAAAGGAGATATGTAGAAGGAAATTTTAAGGTTGTGGAGTGCAGCAGATAGCATGGTAGTTGGGGTTCCGGACTCCCATATGACCAATTATGTTTCAAGTCCTGGACCTGTAGGTTTGCTTTCTTACTTTCTCTTTCTCTCTCTCTCTGTCTCTCTTGCTCCAGTGAGTACATGTACCCTATAGCAAATTAAAACAGTAATAATAGTAATAGTAAATTATTTTTTAAAAAGACAAACTTTGTGGTCAATTAACACTCAGTGGTATTTTTTATAAATGAATAAATAAAAAATTTATAAATGTACATCTTTTGTAACTTTTGTTCAATCTTGAGAGATTATTTAGCTAGTTGAAAGAGTAGGTAGGATAGAGAGAATACACCCAAGTGGGATGGTAAACTCTCTAGCATACATTCTACCTTAGTCTGAATTTGATGTGATAGTCATATCTGGGCCCCTGGGTTCCTATTGAAAAAGTAGAAAATGCTTTTTTAACAGGTTATTTAGAAAACATCAAATATGGCAAATCACAAGATCAGTACCCAAAACATTTATTTTTTAGTTCATTTTAGATAGCAAATAAGTAACAGACACGGCATTTAAAAACATTTCTACTCTGACACCAATCTATCTTAAAGTATATACAAATATCTAGCATTATCAAAGGTAATTTTAAGTTTGTCCTTGTGTTGTCATCACTACCACTATAAGCCTTCCTATTCTATTTTTGTAGCAAAACAAAAGTTATTATTAGATATAAGTGTTTAGACATTACCAATTACTGAAGAATATTAATATATTTGGTTGCGAGGAAGTTCATTTACATCTCTTCTGCTTATTGCACCTGATACTGATTCTTTGTTTCTGAGGTGGAAAAATGTCAGCGTTTCAAATACATCCATTTACCTGAAAGAGTTTGGTTTAAAGAGATTTATTACAAAGGAAGACTGAATAATTTAAAAGTGGCAATTATTTGATTCATCTGAACCTCTAGTCTTTAAGTAAAAAATATTCAGATCAGGAGATCCTAGTAATTTTTCAGGTCTAAACTAATATGCAGTGACTTGGAGGGAGACAGGAATGTTGATTCTCAGTCAGGCTGGTACTACACTCCACACTTAAGCACAGAGCACAGAGGGTGGGCAGGGTCTCATGAAGGATTGCAACAGAAAAATTATTCAATATCTCATTTCTGTAGCCAAGAATATATACGGAGACAGGTTACCAGAACACCCCACCTATCTTCCTAGTTTTTACATGAAAATATATTGCATATTTCATGAAAATATGTGATCTAGAACTGTCTGGTTCTAAATTGTATTTGAAATTATTTTTTCTATTTTTACCAAAATGTAAATTCCTTAATTCAGGATTCTTGCTTGTTTTCTAGATCATTATTGGAATTTAAACTACTATACCTCTGTATAATCCATCCTGGATTTAAGAACAAGATCACTGCTGATAAACAGAGGTAAAACCTTCCATAATCAATCATCAGTGGGTGAAAAGTCAGGTGAGAATAACTGTAATGATTCAATGTTATCTTGACCATAGAGACAGTAAGAAAATCCCTTTGAAAACACTGATCACATAAATGGTTAAATAAATAACATGAGACAACACCGAACATGTGGTTAGAACAGTGGCAACACAAAGGGATAAAGACATGGAAGTACGTGAATAAACAAACTGAATTAAACCCTTGGGCTAACTGCTTAAACTCCTTAATACTCATTTTTCTCTATACATTATGATATTATAATTCAAAAATACAGAGAGTAATAAGTGAGGCATTATGAAATAACTGAGTGCTATATGTAGTTCTGAAGATGAAGGATCTTCAAACTTTCACGGACAATGTGTAATACATAAAAACTTAGCAGGGATTTTGAAATGGCTCTGCACAAAAATAAATTTGTACTTTAATCTCATTATCAAGGAACTTCATGAAGCTCCTGCACACAGGTGTTTTTCTCTTCTTTTCTTCTTTGAGTAGTTGAACAAATAATGAAATTGTCATGCACACATACATAACCAAGTCAATGCAAAAATGAAAAGATATTGCAAAATGAATTTAATGTGTGATCAAGTAAATTTCACTTTAGATAATCTGTTAGTGAGCAAATTTAAATTAGTGTGACAAATTAGCTCTCTGAAGGCATGTCTTTAACAGTAATTACTTGTCTAGTCTTTTCTACATTCTAAAAAATACAGTAAATTAATACTTTTTTTCTTTGGTAGTACTAAATGAAACTTTTGCATGCTCTTTGGAGCGTTATACAAAAATAACATGTGTTCTACTAAAAGTATTAAAATACAATTATGAAATATTTAAATTTTTTCTTAATGTATTAGAATGTATCATGCTATAAGTTACTTTGCTTGAACCAGATGACACTATTAATACTACATTTTAGGAGACTGGTTGTTTTAAAAGATAGGAAATTTTTCCCCATGGTCAATATCCAGTCATTAAATGGGCTATTCCCTAATAGGAGCAAAGAATATATATATATGTATATATGTATGTATGTATATATGTATTATGTCCCACACAAGAATGGGACATAATAAAATTCACTATCAACTTGACAGTATCTATGTCTTTTTTTCTTAAAGAATTATTCTTACAAAAAACACATGATTAAAGCTACTGTGGGCTAAGGTATTTTTTAAATGATTAAATGCTGAAAGAGAAGTCACAGCCTTTAGAATTATATAGAATAAACTGAATAGCATGTAACCAGCTCAGTATGTAGGCGGTGGGATTCTCCACAGTCTTAAGGCAGCAGACGGTTTCACTGACCATCAGGTCAAAGTGGCTGTCAGGATGTAGATCAGGAGGAATCCTACCTGCAGACACTTACCTTGCCATTTCATCTGTAATATCAAATTCAAAATAAAATGTAAAGAATTACAAACCAGGGTTTCAAACCAAGATTTCAAATCAATTCTCTGATAATATTTGGAACAACTCCACATGTTAGAAAATTTTTGCAGTTTACAAGGGAAATGGGCTTAAAATATTCACTAAGTCCATCAGCAATGCAGTGAAAAGTGGATCTTTATCCCTCCGAAAGGCAGGCTGGGGATGTTAAATAGTGAATGCTGATTTAACACCTTCACATTAACTCAGAGTAAAATATAAATAAATAAATAAAGAAGCGTTTTGGAATTCTTACAAAAGCTATTTTCCATTTTAAATCACGAGTCATCATTTCATGCTTGCACCTGAAGAAAATGAGTTTTAGCAGAACAGAATGCAAATTTAAGTTATGATGCAAGAATCTGTAGGTTTTTTAAACTCCAAAAAATTATATCCCCAAAGACATTTCTAAAATCATCCTGGCCAAATGTTCTGAGCTGCTCTTCACAGTAACATCTCAGGTGCCTCTGTGTGTTTACTATCCACTTTTGGGTTAACCTGGCACAGACACTGCTCCTCTGGAGATCTCACACTGAAGTTCAGGAAGCTGCCTGCTCTGTGCTCTTCCAACTCTCTGAAGAATGTAAGGGAATACTATAGTCTGTAGTGTGATTAGGTTAGATCTTAGGAAAATCTGAAATGAAGAAATACAAAGAGAACCAAAGACAGGCATCTTCAGTCTAAATATGGATGATTACTAAGAATGGATAGTTCAGAACCAGCAGATAGTGTAGCGATTATGTTGATGGACTCCCACATGGCCAATCATGTTTTGAGTCCCAGATCTGGTGGCTTCAAACTCACACCTGTTGTGTGTGCATGCATGCCCAAGACCCCAGGAGGAGAATGAAGGAGAAGGGATTGCCATATAGAGTGAAATCACACCCCCGGTGGGTGATTTCTCACTTTCTCTCTCACTGTCTGTTTCTCTCTCTCTTCAGCAACCAGCATGCTCTAAGGCAGAAACCAATAAAAATTAAAAAAAAAAAATGAAATGAAAGAAAAGGAAAAGAAGAGTGGCTAGATCAATAAAAACAATGAACTGCAGGATCATAATGGGATACCAGGTTATTTTTGCCAGAGACTAACCTTCCTGCAATAGATGGTTGGGGAATGGAAGACAGAAAGGAAGATTCAAGAGAAACTGTTTACCCATAGACCGCTATTAAAAATGATTTGATCATATATTAGCATGTTTTGAAAAATCAATTTTTTGTGTGTACCTTTTATGAAAATGCCAAACCATTTTGAAAAGGACAGCTTGTTATAATACGAAATATTCCAAGCTTGTTCTTTTAGAGGTTATAGGAACTAATGCATGTGCTTTGCATTCCCGTGCAACTATTAGAACTGATTTTAAAAATTCTATTGAAAATTTCATATTTTATTTTGAATTATGTGAATCTAGAGATTAATTTGAGGAGAATTCTCATCTTATTAATGTTGATTTTCCTGGTCCATAAACATAGTATTTATTTCTATTTATCGAGATGTTTACATTCTCTAAGCAAAAGTTTTAGTTTTCAGTGTAAATGTCTTGACCTTATCTTGTCACTCTGATCCATAAATGTTTTATATGTACATATATATATTTTTTTGAGAAGTTTTTGCTATAGTGTGTGTGCACTCACCAGACAGACAGAGATAGAGAGACAAAAAGAGAAAAATCACCCCCCACAGGGTGGGCACACCACAATCGCTTCTCCATTCTCCTCTCGGGATCTTGGGCATGCATGCACATGCGCCCAGCGTGAGTTTAATCCACCGGGTCCAGGACTCAAACCGCGGAGTCCAGCAACATAGCCATTATGCCAACTGCTGGTCCCAATGCTTTATATTTTTCATGCTATGATAAATGAAATATTAAAAATGTAATTTCTACTGTTAGTTAATGATACAAACTATACAAGCTATACAATTATTTTTTGTAAATTGTTCTTATAGCACACAACTGGGCTAAGATAAAATTTTAAAAAGTTCTCTCTATTCGCAATAATAAATCTCTCTGTGGGGGCAGCACGTGGAGAGGAAGTTAAAGTGCTAGATTCCCACACAGCCTACAGTGATTTGGGCCCTGTACCTAGTGGCCTGAAAATCACATTGGCGTGTATGTGTATGAGTGCCAAAAATTCAGAGAGGAGAATGAAGGAGAAGGGATTGTCCTGCTGTGTCCCTTCCCTCTCATAACAAATAAATAAGTAAGTAAATAAATAAATAAAATAATAGCAGCATGGCAATTCCCCCCGGGGGGGTTATTTATCCCCCACCACTGCACATGCTCTATGGCAAAATCCAAAAACAAAACCATAAAACTCTGCGTTCACAGTTTCTACATAGAAAACTTTAAGGGCTGCATAGGAAAGATAGTGTTATATATAAGTATTAGAGAAATGCAAGGCCAATAGAATAGCTTCAAATATGTTCTTCTCTGTTATTTTTTGGAAGAGTTGATGCAGGATAAGTACTCCTAATTTAATGTTTGGTAAAACTTACCATGAAAGCTACAATGGGGAGGGCTAGCAGGTTGTGTGGTGGTTGAAGCATTGAACACCCACATGGGTAACTGCAGTTCAGGTCCTGGACCTGACAGCTTGCTTTCTCACTTTCTCTTTCTCTCTCTTCTCTCTCTGGTGAGAGCACATGCACTATAGCAAATTAGCAATAATAAAAATAAAATAAATTATTAAAAATATACCTCGGGAGCCCGTCCCATGACCTATTGTTAAGGAAATTGGATCCCACATGACCAACTGTGCAATTCAAATCACGGCCCTAGTAGCTTGTTAAATATCCTGAGATTGTGTGTATGTGTATGATCAAAATCCTGAAAGAATGGAGAAATGGAGGAGAAGGGATAGCTGCATGACCATGCCACTTCGGGGGATGGGAGGTAGAGCTTTCTCCTGCTCCCTTTCTCTCTTTCTCTGTTGAATGCATGTGAACTCTGTCAAATTAAAATAATAATGATAGCAAATAAACAAAATTTATAAGGAGATTTAAAAAAAGTTTGTTAAAAAATATAAGTATGGGACCAGCAAAAATGGTTACCTTGTTGGACTCCCACGTAGTTGACTATGGTTTGAGTCGTGGGTCCAGCAGTTTAAAATTCATGCTTTGTGAGTTTGTGTGCATGCTCATAATCCCAAAAGGAGACTGGAGAAGAAGGGTTTGCAGTGTGGCCATTCCTCTTGGGGGAGAGGCGGTTGGGGGTAGCAGTGATTTCTCACTTTCTGTGTCTCTTTCTCTTTCTGTCCCTTCAGCCAGAACATGTGCCCTATTGCAAAAAATATCTCTCTCAAAAAAAAATTGTACAGTATGAGTTTACTTTGATGCAAGAAAATTTGGAAATCTATGTGTGTATATACGTGTGTGTGGGGGGGTGGGGGGTGGGTGTATAATGCATACTCCACAAGCTTTTTGAAGTTCTTTCATATATATAGACAAAGGGTAGGGAGTTTTAAAATGGTACATTTGTAGGTTTTGAGAAACCTCCTATTATATTCCCCACTACATATATACTGAATGTATATCCTCTATCTGAGAAACTGAGAACTGAAGACTGAAGACTATATTGCAACTGTAGATGCTAGAGACCAGTGTGGGAGGGCAACAGGAAATGAGGTGGGGGCAGGAGAAAAGGAGGATGGGCAATGGGAGAACAAGAGGGAGGGGATGGGGGAAAGAAGAAAATAGAGTTTATGCTGTAAAGATGTACAATGAATAAATGTAAACAAGACATCATTGTGGGAAGCTGCACACCAGCGAGTCTGCCAAGGTTTCTCAGAGAGCAAACAATTACCATGATTGGTTCCCTTCCAAAAACCTGACCTTCGAAACCTTGCTCTGATTGGCCACTAGAATCCCTCAAATTTGCATATCCGGCACCTCATGATTGGTCCAAAAGCAACCAATCATAACCC
>NW_006160077.1:176911-196262 GCF_000334495.1 Tupaia belangeri chinensis | reverse complement strand
TCCCGGCTCTCACTCCTTCACTCAGGAAACCTGTTCGGCTGTCCCCCCGGGTCGGGACACATCATAAAATAAAATTCGAAATGCCAAAAGAAAAGTTATGACCACTTTACAAGACATCTTGGCATGTTATTATGAGAGCAATTATAGCATCACTGTAAGATTCGGCAAACGTGCCCCTATATATTTAAAAATTAAAAGAAAAAAAATGAAGGTTTTTGTTTGCCATAAGGCACCTGTGCTCACCAGAGAGACAGAGAGAAAGTGAGAACTCATCCCTTCAAGGGATATGGACACAGCATAATCTCTTTTCCTCCATTCTCCTCATGGGATATTGGGCACACATTGTAATTTTCAAGTCACCAGATCTGGGGCTCAGATGGTGGTTGGCCATGTGGGAGTCTAACACCTTAACCACCATGTCACTTGCTAGCTCACATTTAATTACTTTTAAGAAATAAAATATTAGTGATACTATTATATTTATTTATTTATTTTTAGAGAGAGATTTTTTTATCTAAAGGGCACATGTGCTTACCTGAAGAGACAGATAAACAGAAAGTGAGAAATCATCTCCGGGGGGAAGGCCACATGCAATTCATTCTCCTCAGTTCTCCTTTCAGGATTTTGGGCAGGCACACACAAATGCCTGGCATGAGTTTTAAGCTGCCTTGTTCAGGAATCAAATCAGGGTCGAATACATGAGAATCCAGTGATGTAACCCTTATGCCATTTACTGGTCTCTATTATATTTATTTTTAATGAGTTTTGGTAATATCATTGAAAAATGTTTCCATTATGAAGGTTACTTTATATATTTTCGGATGTGCTTATAAAATTCTCCTAGTACTATTTTTGTATTTGTGGAATGAACACATATTGATATTACCTCTGTCACTAAGAAGTAAGTAAGGCTAGTATCTATGACCTGAGTATCCTTTTGGGTTGTCAGAAATGTCATGATGCATTTTTGCATAGAAGAAGATAAAAAAGATACATCACGACTTTTGCGACATCCCAGTAGATATCAAATTATAGAGGAAAAAAAAGGCAAATTAAGTTAAAATAATAGAAAGTAAGAATAGAATAAATTTAAGGAATTAATTCTATTACATAACTAATATTTTAAAATCATAAAGGGGAAATAAAAAAACAATGCTGATTTTTTTTTTTGGAGAGATTATTTTTTTTGCTATAGGGCGCTCGCCAGACAGACAGAGAGAGACATAGAGACAGAAAGCGAGAAATCACCCCCCAGGGGGGATGGTCATGCCGCAATCCCTTCTCCTCCATTCTCCTCTCGGGATCTTGGGCACGCACGCACACATGCCCGGCGTGAGTTTTAAGCCACTGGGTCTGGGACGCGAACCGCGGTCAACTACGTGGGAGTCCAGCGACATAGCCATTACACTAACTGCTGGTTCCCAACAATGCTGATTTTTTAAAAAGTATTTTAAATATTCAGAAAACTTCATGGAGATAAAGCAAGATAAAGGAGAAAGGAAAAGAGTCATACGGGTTACCAATGTGACGTATAAAATTCATTTATCACTGGCAATAATGTAAACTTAGAGAGTCAGCACGTGGTGTGGTGGTTTAGGTGCTAGACTCCCACATGGTTGACCACAGTGCAATTCCTGGACCTGGTAGCTTGCTTTTTCACTTTCTTTCTCTCTTTGATTTTTCTCTGGTGAATGCCTGTATCAAATTAGAAAAATAATAACTATAAATAAAATTAAATAATTCTTTAAAAAATAATGTAAACTTACACAAATTTTTCAAATACGGTTTGATGTTATCTTCTCAGGCTACCATAAGCGACTTCGTTGTAATAATTTACAATACCTTAAATTTGAATAACTAGCATCAAATCAACATCAATTATACCTGCAAAGACCATCATAAGTGGTCTAGCAGGAACAAAATATCACAGGAGTATATGGCTTAAATTTCTAGCATGGCAGACCATGTTCAAAATAAATGTCCAAGAGAATAGGAACAAACTAAGGTCAAGCAGGGAAAAATCAATTGAAATTATATAGATATTTCAGGATCAGAAACCAAGTATTCTAAGGTCAGTGTTCATGTACCCATTTAGACAAGACATATAAGACAATCTGAGCAAACCAGATGAATTGGGGATTTTAGACTGTCTGACATCTAAAAAATTCCACCTTCAATAGGACTAAGGATTCTCACCTGAAACCTCTTAAATTGGATTCAGAGTTCCATTATGAAGGTTACTTTATATATTTTCGGATGTGCTTATAAAATTCTCCTAGTACTATTTTTGTATTTGTGGAATGAACACATATTGATATTACCTCTGTCACTAAGAAATAAGTAAGGCTAGTATCTATGACCTGAGTATCCTTTTGGGTTGTCAGAAATGTCATGATGCATTTTTGCATAGAAGAAGATAAAAAAGATACATCACGACTTTTGCGACATCCCAGTAGATATCAAATTATAGAGGAAAAAAAAGGCAAATTAAGTTAAAATAATAGAAAGTAAGAATAGAATAAATTTAAGGAATTAATTCTATTACATAACTAATATTTTAAAATCATAAAGGGGAAATAAAAAAACAATGCTGATTTTTTTTTTTGGAGAGATTATTTTTTTTGCTATAGGGCGCTCGCCAGACAGACAGAGAGAGACATAGAGACAGAAAGCGAGAAATCACCCCCCAGGGGGGATGGTCATGCCGCAATCCCTTCTCCTCCATTCTCCTCTCGGGATCTTGGGCACGCACGCACACATGCCCGGCGTGAGTTTTAAGCCACTGGGTCTGGGACGCGAACCGCGGTCAACTACGTGGGAGTCCAGCGACATAGCCATTACACTAACTGCTGGTTCCCAACAATGCTGATTTTTTAAAAAGTATTTTAAATATTCAGAAAACTTCATGGAGATAAAGCAAGATAAAGGAGAAAGGAAAAGAGTCATACGGGTTACCAATGTGACGTATAAAATTCATTTATCACTGGCAATAATGTAAACTTAGAGAGTCAGCACGTGGTGTGGTGGTTTAGGTGCTAGACTCCCACATGGTTGACCACAGTGCAATTCCTGGACCTGGTAGCTTGCTTTTTCACTTTCTTTCTCTCTTTGATTTTTCTCTGGTGAATGCCTGTATCAAATTAGAAAAATAATAACTATAAATAAAATTAAATAATTCTTTAAAAAATAATGTAAACTTACACAAATTTTTCAAATACGGTTTGATGTTATCTTCTCAGGCTACCATAAGCGACTTCGTTGTAATAATTTACAATACCTTAAATTTGAATAACTAGCATCAAATCAACATCAATTATACCTGCAAAGACCATCATAAGTGGTCTAGCAGGAACAAAATATCACAGGAGTATATGGCTTAAATTTCTAGCATGGCAGACCATGTTCAAAATAAATGTCCAAGAGAATAGGAACAAACTAAGGTCAAGCAGGGAAAAATCAATTGAAATTATATAGATATTTCAGGATCAGAAACCAAGTATTCTAAGGTCAGTGTTCATGTACCCATTTAGACAAGACATATAAGACAATCTGAGCAAACCAGATGAATTGGGGATTTTAGACTGTCTGACATCTAAAAAATTCCACCTTCAATAGGACTAAGGATTCTCACCTGAAACCTCTTAAATTGGATTCAGAGATTACTTCAGTTATAGCTTAGTTGTTTGGATGAACTGAGGGAGAGCTCCAGAAAAATGTATTTGCATAGAGCCTAAGGAGAGCTTGGGGGAAAAAATGCAAGGAAGGAAGGTGCTGTCTTCAAAGTCTTAACAAAGTAACGAAGCCTCTGAAGTTGTGAGAAAAATAATTTATACTTAGGAAAACTCTATTGTTTCCTACCCATCCTTATGTTTTTGGTGTAACGGTAGTACAGTGAAAACATTTTATATATTTTATCTTAATAATTTAGTGTAGCATTCACATTTTGTGGGTATGGAAGTTGATAAGATCATTGTAAGCAAAACATGAAAGAAAGAGCAAGTTTCTGAGTACATATAATCCAAAATACCTTGGCAATACAAGGTATTTTACAATCAGTAAAAATTTGCAGAGGGGCTGGCAGACGGCATGGTGGTTAGGGTGTTGGACTCCCACGTGGCTGATTGCCATTTGAAACCTGCACCTGATGGTTTTCTTTCTCACTCTCTCTCTCTTTCACCTCCCTGTCTGTTTCTGGTAAGTGTATACATCCTAAAGCAAATTTTTAAAAATGACAATTAAAATTAAATAATTTTTTTTTAAAATGTGAGGGTTCACGAATGGAGTCAGGCCACTTGGCACAATAAATTAGAGTCTTCCAAGCTTCTTCTTCTTTCTGAGGATGTAGGTCAGGGCATAGCATTGCTCCTCAGGAAAATTCCAGTTAAACCTATAGTTCCCTTAAGAGAGAAAAATCACCGACATTGCTGTTTTCCCCTCCATCAGTAAGTGGTTCCAGCTGGAGAGAGGACAAAGAGCCTATGCTTCTTTTGCTGCTATATTAATAGCAGAACTGCTCCTATTGCTAAAGTACAAATAATGCATCAGATAATTTAAAAAATGGCACTTCAAAGTCAAAGAGCCTGGATACAACACCTTTCTAATTACTTGTTTAGCTTGTTTAGACAAGGTATTTAAACTCTCTAAAATCCCAATAACAAAAGCATCTGCTACAAAAACACATAGGATATATGCAACATACTAAGAACTAAACTAGAAACTTTGTGTGGACTGTGTTTAAGTTCATGCAGCCAGATCATCATTAGTAGATAATTCTACATTTAGACTTTAAATGTCTGACCATCAAAACCCACCTGCAGGGGCCAGCAGGTGGTATGGTGGTTAAGGTGTTAGACTCCAACATGAGAAACCACAGTTTGAGTTCCAGACTAATGGCGTGAAATCAATATGGACATTTGTGCACGTGTGCCCAAAAACCTGAGAGGAGACTGGAGAAGAAGGAATTGTGGCACTGCCACCTCCCCTGGGGATGGTTTCTTACTTTTTCTGAGTCTTTCTCCAGTGAGTGCACATGCCCTATAGCAAAAAACTAAAAAATAAAAAACAGAACAAAATGAAACAAAACTTAGCTGCCTATGAGAATATGTTTAATCACTGTAGTTTTATTTTCTTAACTTTATTTAATCATTGTACACCATGTCTTGCACCATGGTTTTGCCCAGTACGCATGAGGTACATGTCAATCAAGCCAAATATTTTACCATATAGCATCATTCACCAATTCACAGATAACTTTCTTGTGTCTATTAATTGCTTTTTCACTCCTAGCACCCCACACCCTCTCTTATACAGTATTTGGTATCTACTGTTGCCCTCCCAGCTATATCTTCCACTATTTCAGTTTCTGCCATAGAATATAGACATTTGATATATATCAAGTGAGGACATACAATGTCTATCCTTCATAGCCTAGCTTGTTTCACTTAGCATTAGCTCTTCCATATTCATTCACTTTTTAACAAATAAAAAGAGTTTTTTTTTCCTTTTTCTTAATGGCTGAGTTGTATTCTGTAGTTTACATGTGCTACACTTTTTTCAATCCAGTCATCTGTTCTTAGTCATTTAAGATGATTCCATGTCTTAGATATTATGAACAATAAATGCTGCAATAAATTTGGATGTGCAAGTATTTTTCCAGCTGAATTTTTTTTTTTTTTGAGAGGTTTTTTTAGCTATAGGGCACGTGTGCTCGCCAGACAGACAGAGACAGAGATACCGAAAGCGAGAAATCACCGAGGGGATGGTCACACTGCAACCCCTTCTCCTCCACTCTCCTCTCAGGATCCAGGCACACGACCGGCGTGAGTTTAAGCCACCGGTACTTGAACCACGGTCGACTACGTGGGAGTCCAGCGACATAGCCATTATGCTAACTGCTGGTCCCCCAGCTGAATGTTTTCATATCTTTTGATGGTTTTAATATCTGTGCTGAACTGAAATGCAGATACTTAAAATGTATACATGTCTTCCTCTGATTAATATCTGTAGCCAGTCAGATATCCTTGCGGTGGATCCAACGTACACTATGTCTCATTTTTAATAAAATATTTGAACACGATGTAAAATAAGAATATTTTGCATACTTTAAAATAAACCAGTAGCCTAATGGATATTTAATAAAATAAAAATATTCTGGGAGAATTGATGATATAACTGAACAGGAAAGATGATCTATACTAATTGAAGATCACTGTGAAATATCTGTGATGCATGAGCATAATCACAGGCCTCTCTCAGGTCCTGAAGAGGATACTAGAATAATTTAAACGTATCTAAATCAGCTCATCAATAAATGCCTAGAGACAGATAAAGGGATGAGAAAGAGGATGAGAGACAGGAAGAGTATGACTGAAGCAGCAAATAAAATAGAACAGTACTACTCAGTTAGCTTTGAACTCCAGTTTTTTCTTTAGTTTCCGTCTAATACTTCTGAGCTTCTTCCAGAGTGTTCATTTCTGCCTGTCCTGATGCTTAAGCAACATGCCTCTCCAATATGAGTGCTCTTAAGCTGATTTAAGTTATTTATTCTGTCAATGCAATTCAGTCATGGTGAATTCTTCCTTTTTTTTTTTAAGAGTCTTTTTTGTTGTTGTTATAGGGTGCATGCACTCTCTAGAAAGTCAGAGATGGAAAGCAAGAAATCACTCCCCAGGGGTGTTGGCCATGTTGTAATCTCTTTTCCATTCTCCCATCAGGATTTTGGTCACATGCACACACGCACCCAGGGTGTGTTAAGCCGCCGGGTCTGGGACTTGACCTACTGCTGTTGACTATGTGGGAGTCCAGCAACATAATCATTGCACCGTCTGTTGGTCCCTATGGTGAATCCTTAATTGTCCACAAAAATGGATTACATTTTCTTCATTGCATTTTTAAAATTACACATTTGTAACCATAAAAATTTTTTAAATATTTTGTATTTATACTCCTATGTAGAGCAAAGCATTTTATCATGTTCTTCTATATATTTAGTTCACAGACTTTTTTTCCCAACATTTCTTTCTTTCTTTCTTCCATGAAAGAGAGAAACTGAAAGAGATCTCCCAACAGGGTTGTAATCCTACCACCTCCAGCAATAGCCATCCCTGGTCATTGCCTCCCTTGTGCCCGCATACTCAGGGAGTTCTCTGGATGTGAACTGAGACCCTTCTCATGTGGTTCAGATTTGCAGAGCATCTGTTTTACATATTACTTTAACTATTATCCTGCCCCACAGGTGTTTTTGCTGAGATATTGTACATTAGAAATCTTGATGAATCTGGAAACTGAATCCTAGAGAGAATACCTAGTAACAAGAACTTAATAGCTAATTGTAAGTGAATATATCTTGTTTGTGGACTTATTATGTAATATAGCCATATTTTCTTTCAGTGTTTGTGGACACTTTAGAAAAGAAAAAACAGGGACCAGCCGTTAGCGTAATGGCTATGTCGCTGAACTCCCATGTAGTCGATAGCGATCCGAGTCCCGGACCGGTGGCTTAAACTCATACCAGGCGTGTGTGCATCCGTGCCCAAGATCCCGAGAGGAGAATGGAGGAGAAGGGATTGCAGCGTGGCCATCCCCCCTGGGGGGTGATTTCGTGCCTTTTATTTTTTGGAGAGGTTTTATTATTTTTTTATTTTTTTGCTGTAAGGCGCGTGGGCTTGCCAGAAAAAGAGAGAGACAGAGAGATAGAAAGTGAGAAATCACTCCCCCAGGGAAAGTGATTTCCCTTCCATTTTCCTCTCGGGATCTTGGGCACGCATGCACACGCACCCAGCGTGAGTTTAAGCCACCGGGTCTGGGACTGGAACTGCAGTTGGCTACGTGGGAGATCAGCTACATATCTTTTACACTAACTGCTGGTCCCTCGCTTTCTACCTCTCTGTGTCCCTCTGTCTTTCTGGCAAATGCATGCACCCTAAACCTCTCAAAAAAAAAAAAAGGAAAAGCAACATAAAGGCTTTTGGTTTAATACCATAGCATAGCATTCTGGGTTTTTAAGTTATTTATGTTATTTATTTATTTACCTATTTATTTATTTAAATTCACATTTTATCACATGTTTTTACAGTATGCATTTCTCTTTCCAACACAAATACCATGTATGTCAGGCAAGACAAGGATATTACTATATACATTATCATCAGCAAATTGCTTCTAATTTTTTGTCACTTAAGCATACTTTTACCTGTTTTTTCCCTCCTTTTTTCCCTCCCTCCCTTCCATAGTAAACTTTTTTTTTTTTTTTTACATTTTATTGATTTACAAAAGATCTTAAAGTATGGACAAAACTAGAATCTAGTGACAAGTACGCTGTAATTTTCTTCTGAAACTTTTTTTCTCTCTCTCTTCATTCCCCCTTTTACTAAAGAGAGGTCTGAACTAACTTCTTTGTAAAAAAAGTAAAATAAAAAATAGGTTTATCTCAGTTTGATCAGTTATTTGCACAAATCCCATAAGAATTCAATTTTTGATGCAAGGGAACATATACTATTGTATTATTAAACTTATGTACCAGCTCTTCAAAAAGTCCTGAATAGGAAAACTAAAGACAGACAGACAAATAAGATAACAAAAAATGAACAAGTAAAAGCCCAACTTAATGGTAGGGACAAGTTCTGAAATAGCAATAATAACGTTGAAAGTTAATGGAAAGGTCACCACAGTAACACTGCAAATTCAACAAAAGAGAGATTACACAAGACTGAACTGGTGATATAGAATTCTATAACTTTTTTCTAAAACATTAATGATTTTCTTGTATGTTTTGTCTTCCAGATTTAAGACTTTTTGTTTTCTTTTGAGATGTTGGGTTCAGCAATTTGTTTTTAAAAATAATTTTTTAAATTGAAACATAAATTATCTCCCTCCCTGACCCCTTTGCAATTGGAAAATATTTGTGAGCATTCTTATTTTGTGGCAGAATGGTTATTTGCATAAGTTCAACAATACAATAGTACATGTTGCCTTTTATAACATTCTTTTTACTATCTTTTATTTTTTATTTTTTTAACATTTTTATATTTATTTCTTACATTCACTCACTGTATATAATTACAGTACACAAAATGAAACTATAGCATACTTTCTGATCAGATGGGCATTTCTCCTGACCCATCTCCAAGCCCCTCCCCTAACAATTAATAAATACATTAACTTAGCACTAAAACACACACAGAGACATACACATTCATATCACATTTAGTATACTTTAAGAAATGCAAATACTCCTAGGGAAAATAACACACTGAACCAAATCACACAAAGCTGTGAATAAACAACTAGTCAGAGGTAATATCCTTTAGAATGGAAAAAATGTTTCCCTCTGATATTCCAGTGGTTGCATAACTCCTATGGGGGCGGGATTAATGGCAAGAAAGATCCTAGGGGTTGAAATAGCAAAAGATTCCCTAGCACCAAAGATAAATACTCCTGCCACTAAGATTTTTCTTGGATTTTTCCTTGGCTATTCAGCAGGCATAACTCAACCAGGGAAACTGAATGGAAGTAACACAGTTATCTTGCCGAGAACAGAGAAATTCACAGACAAAAAGAAATGTCTAAATAAATGGAAACCAAAACCTAGAACTGAGGTGGGGTTATGTGATTTATAAGACATGGCAATGAAGGAAAATTAGAATAGTAGTGCCTATGTAATACAGAAATAATAAGTAAAAGGATGTTATAGGAGGCTGAGAATCTGCTGAAATTCATATATTTGTGAGCATTCTTATTTTGTGGCAGAATGGTTATTTGCATAAGTTCAACAATACAATAGTACATGTTGCCTTTTATAACATTCTTTTTACTATCTTTTATTTTTTATTTTTTTAACATTTTTATATTTATTTCTTACATTCACTCACTGTATATAATTACAGTACACAAAATGAAACTATAGCATACTTTCTGATCAGATGGGCATTTCTCCTGACCCATCTCCAAGCCCCTCCCCTAACAATTAATAAATACATTAACTTAGCACTAAAACACACACAGAGACATACGCATTCATATCACATTTAGTATACTTTAAGAAATGCAAATACTCCTAGGGAAAATAACACACTGAACCAAATCACACAAAGCTGTGAATAAACAACTAGTCAGAGGTAATATCCTTTAGAATGGAAAAAATGTTTCCCTCTGATATTCCAGTGGTTGCATAACTCCTATGGGGGCGGGATTAATGGCAAGAAAGATCCTAGGGGTTGAAATAGCAAAAGATTCCCTAGCACCAAAGATAAATACTACTGCCACTAAGATTTTTCTTGGATTTTTCCTTGGCTATTCAGCAGGCATAACTCAACCAGGGAAACTGAATGGAAGTAACACAGTTATCCTGCCGAGAACAGAGAAATTCACAGACAAAAAGAAATGTCTAAATAAATGGAAACCAAAACCTAGAACTGAGGTGGGGTTATGTGATTTATAAGACATGGCAATGAAGGAAAATTAGAATAGTAGTGCCTATGTAATACAGAAATAATAAGTAAAAGGATGTTATAGGAGGCTGAGAATCTGCTGAAATTCATTCCTGCCTGACAAGCATGTGGGTCACGCATTTAATTTTGGCATTCTGGAATTACTTATTTTATTATTAATGTATGATTGTTAATGACATAAGGGGATATTGTAGGGATGGGAGAACAAAGACAATACTTTCAAATAAAAAAAGGTGGGACCAGCAGTTAGTGTAATGGCTATGTCGCTGGACTCTCATGTAGTCGACCGTGGTTCGCGTCCTGGATCCAGTGGCTTAAAATTCACGCTGGAAGCATGTGCGTGCATGCTCAAGATCCCGAGAGGAGAAAGGAAGAGAAGGAATTGCGGTGTGGCCATCCCCCCTGGGGGGTGATTTCTCACTTTCTATCTCTTTATCTCTCTCTGTCTTTCTGGTGAGCGCACGTGCCCTATAGCAAAAACCTCTAAAAAACAAAAAAAAAGAAAAAAAGAAGAAAATAATATCTATGAATTTAATTCAGAATTATTTATTTACACCTTAATCATCGCAAGATTAAAGGTTAGGAAAAAGAATGATTCACAGAAAAATAAATAGACAACATATAATCTTCTGGTTCAAACTGGAAAAAAAACACCATTTACAACAAAAAGTGTTAACATAGGGAATAGGATTATTTGAAAGATTGCAAATGTACAGATGAATATCAATGTAAGAACACAGAAGGAACACGGAATCTGTCTGGTCTGATGCATTTCAACCTAAATAATATCATATCAGGAATGCAGATTATGTAACAGTCAAAATCCCTCAACCCTATAGCTAAGGACATCCTGAGCCAAAAACATGGCTGAAATAAAGCTCTAAAGGGAGAAATTCTAGAGTATGTTTGGAAAATGTAGAGAGATCCAGTGTAGGTAGACAAAAACAATTAAAAAAAGGGAAATACAGAAAGAAAATTAGGAAAAGAGTAAAAAAAATTTAATGTGAGTTTCTATTATGCCATATTCCAATACATAAAATGAATTTCTAGTGTGCCATTACACTTCACATGTGCTAACTCAGGTCATCTTCCAGCTCTATGAAGTATAATATAACCCCATTTGATAGCTATTACTATTATATGGTTTTGTTTATGTATGTAAGGTGAGTGAGAGACACAGAGAGGGTGTTTGGAGACAGAAAGACAAGCATCCTTGAAAAGGTCTCTCACCATGATTTTCTCACCCCAAGCCAGGATAACGGAGGATAATGGACAAACACACCTGGTGTGTACTGTCAACCAGGGAAATGAACTCACGTCTTACAGGTAAATGCAGCTGTGCTATACCAGAGTCACTGGTAACTGCTATACCAGAGTCACAGCAATAGTTACTTTTAAATGAAGAATGTTCGTTTTTAATGCAAATTTCTTAGACACACAGATCAAAGCTGGAGGTCCCCCTGTAACCTAAATTAGTATCAAAGCTCATGATTCTTCCAGTGCAGTGAATTCTGAGATTAGTAAATTATATCTTGGGCCAATTTTGGAAGATTTATAATTAATACTAGACAAAGCTAGAAATAATAGGGTTATTAATAGGGTTATAATAGGGTTATTAATAGGGTTAATAATAGGGTTTCATGTATTTTCATGGAAAGGGGATTGATACAATCACACAATGTGCTTTGAAAGGGCATCACTGAATTCTTCAATTTCAAGTGATCACACCTGGAAACAGACCATGACAAGTGCAGATAGCACCCTGTATAATATGTTTACTTGACTCATATATCCTTAGAGGTAATTTAATTCAGCTCCTCAAAGAATATTTACATTGTTATGATCAACTCTTAAACAGTTACTATGCTGGAACATAGGGCTGAAAACACAATGAATATCCCATTTACTTTGATTCTGAATGTGATATTTGAGACCAGACCTTCCACATGGCAATTTTCATCTCCATATTTCTCAGTGTGTAGATGAGAGGATTCAGCATGGGAGCAATCACAGTGTAAAACACAGAGAGTTCCTTATCCTTATTCTCACTACCTGCAGGTAGCCCATACGTATAGATACAGGGCACAAAAAATAAAACTACAACCATTACATGAGAGCTACATGTTGAGAGAGCTTTGCGTCGCCCTGCAGAAGACCTCATCCTGAGATGATATAAAATGAGTATGTAAGACGCCACTAGGACAAGGAAAATTACAACCACTACCATCCCTGAATTAGCAATCACCAAGATACTAACAACATGAATATCTTTGCAGACTAACTGTAGAAGAGGCTTGACATCACATATGTAATGCTTTATCTGATTGGGACCACAGAAAGGTAAACTGAGTACCATGAGCAGGAGAGCAATAGAATGCCAGAACCCCAAGCTCCATGCCACAGCAATCAGCAGGTTACATCTCTTCCAATTCATAATGACCATGTAGTGCAGGGGCTTGACAATGGCAACATAGCGGTCGAAGGCCATGGATACCAAGATGAATACTTCCACACCCGCCAGAAGGTGGAGAGTGAAAAGCTGGGTCATACAGCTGTTATAGGAAATGCTTTTTCTTGTTGCAACCAGGTCCCTGATTAGGCGGGGAACCACAGTGGAGGTGTAGCAGACGTCCATGAGAGAAAGATGGCAGAGGAAGTAGTACATTGGCTGTTCAATTAGATGACTGCAGGTGACTGTGAGTAAAATGATGGTGTTCCCCATTAAGACTGCCAGGTAGCAAAGCAGGAAGAAGAAAAAGAAAAGAAGCTCTATTTGCTTATTTCCCCACAGTCCCATGAAAACAAATTCTGTGACATTATTCTGATTTTCCATAAAGTTGATGTGATTCTAGAATACACACTAGAAACTCAATTCATCTGAAATAAAACAGAACATAATACATTTTAATCTTTAAAGCCTTTTTAGATTAAAGGCATCATTACATTTTTAATAATGTTTCAGAAGCATATTTTATGCCTGGAACTTTAATAAATATTTCGCATGCAGTTAAGTCTCATAAAATCCCCCAAAGCACTGTTCTAGACATGTTACATATGAAAAGAAATGGAACAGGAGGGTTCAGCTAATTACAGCATATTGTTAAGATATTAGTTAGGAGACCTGAGATATGAATCTGTATCTGACACCAAAGTCTACACTTTTAATGCTATGCCACATTATCTACAGGCCAAATGGAATTGTAGCTGTTTTTCATCTCTGTGACAGAACTGAAGTCTTTCTGCATCTCTGTCATTTAATAAATACATGGCTTCCTTTTTTCTCTGTGATGTATATGATATGTCTCTAAAATCCAGTCTGACAGCTAACATTTCATACATGCAGCAGAATTAATGTTTACTATTGAAATAAAACATTCAAGATTCTTTATGATGGCAGAGAAATATTCTGAATTAGTTAACACTAGTATTTATGACTCCACGGCAAAGTCTGATGAAAACACAGAGAGTATAGAAACAAGGAGTAGGCAGCAACTGGGTGTCTAAATGGAAGAACACACGTAAATATATAAAAGATATGTGTGTGTGTGTGTATAAAATATATAAAATAAAATTTTCCCTAATGATATGAAAGGCACTTTTCATAAATTATTTTTGACACCTTAGAAATATTGTAGAGAACTAGTTGTTTTCTTTTTATATATTGAGGGAACTAATACAAGTAAATAATAACCTGAGTATTTAGTCACACATCCAGAATACTGCAGGTATTCTGATATACTGAACGGGTAGAGAAAGCAAATATGTTGAAATGACCACCTTTTACCAAGCAAAACAATGGTTAGATTAAAAGACTTTAATTTGAATAATTTTCCTATTTCTTTTCTCTTCCTTCTTACTCTTCCCCCTTCTCTCTCTCTCTCTGTCTCTCTCTCTCTCTTTTTTAAGAGAGATTTTTGCTATAGGACACATGTGCTCACCAAAGAGTCAGAGACAGAGAGACAGAATGTGAGAAATCATCCCCAGGGGCGATGGCCACACCGCAATCGCTTTTCCATTCGGAATTTTGGGCATGCACACACACACACACTCCCTACTGTTTTAAGCTGGGAGATCTGGGACCTGAACAATGACTGACTATGTGGGAGTCCAGCAACATAACCATTATGCTATCTGTTGGTCCCTCTCTTTTAAGCATACCCATAGCGAATGATATGTTGTAGTATACTGATCCCTATTTAAGGTCCTGAAGATAAGGATTCCATCTCAGATATTCTGTTAATTTCTTCCCTGTTATCACTAAGCATCCATCCTCTCCAAACTTCATCTGTGGATAAGCAGAACAGATAACACTACTAGGTCTATTTGCCTAATAAAATTAAGAGCAAAATAAATGAGTTCATGTTAAGAATATGTGATACAAAAACCTTAAGCTTCCAATTTATCGAGTCTATAGAATAGCTCTACATCTCTGGAATGTTTTGAAGAGGAAGAAACTCTTATAAATGCAAGTAAATAATAACATTTTCAGCTATTAATGGGTTCCCCTATTGTGGATTTTGTGTTTTGCCAGAAGATGGGTCAGAGAACTCATATAGGCACACATGAAAGACTTGGAAAAGTACAAGCATTGGTATAAATTTGTTTGGGGTTTAAATTATAAAAGAAACTATTAGTTAAAGGACATAAAGAAGGAATAATATTTCATTAAAATTATAGAATAAAACTATAGAATTAAAACTGTAGAAAGTGCAACTCATAATTAAGAATATTTCTCTGGTCTCCACCTCATTTGGAACGAAGCCTGTTCTACTTGTAACGATTGAGCATTAGCTGAAAAAACAAAGAACTGTGTAGAAAACGATGTTTCAAAGTACTTCCCCTTTGCTTTCCTCCAGTACTCCTTTGAAAAACTACTTCATACTTTGGGACCAGCAGTTAGCGTAATGGCTATGTCGCTGGACTCCCACGTAGTCGATCGCCGTTCAACTCCCGGACCCAGTGGCTTAAACTCACACCGGGCGCGTGTGTGTGCGTGCCCAAGATCCCGAGAGGAGAACAGAGGAGAAGGGATTGCAGCGTGGCCATACCCCCTGGGGGGTGATTTCTCGCTTTCTGTGTCTCTGTCTCTCTCTGTCTGTCTGGTGAGCACATGTGCCCTATACCAAAAACCTCTCCAAGAAAAAAAAAAAGAAAAACTACTTCATACTTTAATATCCACCGGTCTATTTCACTCATAAGTTCTTCCGCATATTCTTTATTCCTTAAGAACTCTATTGCTCTCTTGTCCATCTACACTCACACCACACACACACATACACACACACACACACACACACACACACACATCCTACCCAAATATAGTCATAGATACACAGGATTTTAAAGATGAAAACTTTTGAATATACCATTTCAAATACCTTTCCTTTAAAGTATGTCTTCCAAAAGACTTGTCTTTAAAATTTAAATTATTTGAGAAAGCTCTCTGGTGGAATTATAACCAAGTGTACATCAACTACAGTTTTTTAGGGAACAAAAGGAAAAAGGAAGACATTGAAGTATAATTCTTGGGAAGTGGGATTTATGACTAAGGTCATTAAGAATGCATTTGCAGTATTAAATCCATCTACAATTATTTTTTATTTTTTATTTAACTATCATATCTATAAAAGTGAAAATTTGTTGAAAATATATGAGTGTAATTATTAGCTGTATTTAGAATAAAATGTTTACATACCATATATTAAGAAATAAATTGCTTTTGGCCATTTCATTAACTCACTTCATTTTTACCACAACCCAGTGAAGTATATTCTTTATAATATTGACCCTCTTTTGCGAAGAGAAAAGCTAGAGCCCAAGGTTACACAAATACCAAGAAGAAAGTTTGTATTTTAACTATGTTTATGTAATTGGAAATTTCAGACTTTTTCATTAGTTTTAAATAGCATCACACAATTACAAATAAAGGCTTAAAACATTTGAACACAAATTAATTTACTCTCAAATTACCATCCAACTTTTCTTAAATTTATTCTTTTGAAAATAATCACCAATAAAATATCCCAGAACTTAAAAATTATCACTTACCAAAATCAAGATTTATTCAAAATAATCGTCAGACCCCAATATTTTATTCTAAATAAAAATGTATAAAAATATAATAATTCTCACTTCTGCAAGATTTTATTTTCTTTGGAATGTCAAGATGGTCCTTCAAGCTGGTTCTTTTTACTTTCCTATGAGCATGACATGAAACAGCAAATAGATGTAGAAAGCACTTAAATCTCCAATAAATCTTCAATCTGGAACTACAATTTAGAGATTCATTGCTAGGAATACTTTGAATTAAAAGGCATAAAGGGGAACCCAAGGGAAAAACTCTCATGGGCATTTTATTGCAGCAAATGCATGTGTAGTTGAAATTGTTAAAACAAAACCTCTACTACGAAAGTGGACAAAGAGACGGCTTTAAGACTTTCTTTTGCTTATTTATCCCTTTAGGTTATCAAATTAATGATTCAAGGTTCAAGTAATATTACAGCACTGATAAAATGTTAAGAATATTTTTTTCTTTCTTTTGTCCTAGAATAATTACCTCAAAGAATGATTTTGTTGATATTTACCATGGTGCATAATATTATGTAAATAATATTTAATGAATTTGCATAATCATTAATAAATCTTGATTTAAGTATCATCTAATATATCAATGTATCAAATAATATCATAACAGCATTAATATTATCTTCATCATCATTCTCCTCTTGAGATTGTGGACATACATGCACACGCACCTGGCATGAGTTTTAAGCAACTGAGTCCGGGATTCAAACCACAGTCGACTAAGAGAGAGCCCAGTGACTTAACTGCTATGCCATTTGCTGGTCTCCCCAGTTTCATCTTCCTGCAGATGTATAACCAGTTTTTCCAGCACCATTTGCTAAAGAGGTTTTCATTTCTCCGTTGGATTGGCTGGTGTCCTTTGTCAAAGATCAGTGTGTTTTCGGGTTTGTTTCTGGGGTCTCTATTCTGTTCCATTAGCCCAAATGCCTTTTTATTTTTTTTGTGCCAGTACCATGCTGTTTTGATTATTACAACTCTGCAATAAATTTTGGGGTCACAGAGTGAGATATTTCCTCTTCCAAACTTCTTACACAGAATTGCTTTGGCAATATGGAATATTTTATGACTCCAGACAAATTCTATGATTTTTTTTTTCTAAATCTGTGAAGAATGCCTCTGGTACTTTTATTGTGATAGCAGTAAATACGTAGATTAATTTAGGTAGTATTGACATTTTTATTATGATTATTTTTCCAATCCAGGAACATGAGAAGTCCTTCCACTTTTTTTGTATGATTTTCAATTTCTTTTTTTAGATTTTCATAGTTTTATTTGTAGAAGTCTTTGAGTTCTTTGGTTCTTTGGTAAGATTTATTCCTAGGTACTTTATACTTTTTTTTTTTAGTTATTGTAATTTATTTTGACTTCTTCAAGTCTATCTCAGCCAACTCATATGTATAGAAATGCTATAGATTTTTATTGGTTGATTTTGTATGCTGCCAATTTACTGTATAATTTATCACTTCTAGAAATTTTTCATGGAATCTTTTCGATTTTCTGTGTATATAATCATGTCATCTGCAAATATAGGTAAATTTCACTTCTCTCCCTATTTGAATGTCCTTTATTTTTTTCCCTTTCTGTTTGTATTGACTAGGACTTCTCATACCATATTGAAAAGGAGTAGAGAAAGTAAACAACCTTGTCATGTTCCAGTTTTCAGTGTACAAACATTCAGCCTTTCCGTGTTCTCCATAATGTTAGCTATGGATTTGTCATAAATGACCTTTATTGTGTTGAGAAGTGTCCCTTCTAAGCTGACTTTGTTGAGAGCCTTAATCATGAAGAGACATTTTATTTTATCAAATGCTCTTTCTGAATCAATTGATGTGATCATATATTTTTTACCTTTTTTCTTTTAATATGGTGGTTATGTTTATATCCCTGGAATAAAGCCTACCTGGTCATGGTGTATAATCTTTTTTTATACATAATTAGATATGATTTGATAGTATTTTGTTGAGAATTTTTGCATCTATATTCATCAAAGATAATGGTCTCTAGTTTTTCTTCTTTAATACCCTTGTCAGTTTGGGGGATGAAGGTGATGGAGGACTCATAAAATAAATCTTGTAGGGTTCTTTCATTATGAATATCTAGAAATAGCTTGAGTAAAATGAGGGTTAGCTCTTTGGAAAGTTTTGTAGACTTCAGAAGTGAAGCCATCAGGACCTGGACTTTTCTTTGCTGGGAGACTATTTATTGCTGATTCAATCTCATTGATTGCTATGAGTCTATTTAGACTTTCTGTGTCTTCCTGATACACTCTTGATAGAGTCTATGTTATCGCAATTTGTCCATCTTATTCAGGTTTTTTTGTTTTTTGGCATATAGTCCATCATGGTATTTTCGATGTATTTCTATTATGCCTATTTTTAAAAATTATTTATTTATTTATTTATGTGTTTTTATTTTACTAGAGTGGGACAGACTGAGAGAGACAGAGACAGAGAGAGAAAAATAGAGAGAGACAGAAAGTGAGAAAGCATGCTGCCAGGTATGGGACTTGAACCACAGTCAGTCATGTGAGAGTTCAGTGCCCTTAACTACCATGTCACCTGCTGGCCCCTGATGTATTTCTATCATGTGCATTATGTCTGTTGTAATTGCCTATTTCAATGGGATTCTGATTTATCTGACTCCTTTTCTCTTTTTCTTAATTAGTTTAGCTAACTTGTGTCAATAAGATAAACTTCATTTATCTTCTCAAAGAACCAGCTTTTGCTTTTATTTATTTTCTGTATACTTTCTTTTTTTTTTTTTTTTTTTTTGGAGGGGTTTTTCGCTATTGGGCGGGTGGCCTCCCCAGACAGGGGGAG
>NW_006160077.1:175622-176833 GCF_000334495.1 Tupaia belangeri chinensis | reverse complement strand
TGGGACGTGAACCGCGGTCGACTACGTGGGAGTCCAGCGACATAGCCATTACGCTAACTGCTGGTTCCCCTATTTTCTGTATGCTTTCTTATTCTCTATTTCATTTATTTCTACTTGGTTCTTTATTATTTTTAGCCCCAGCATTTTGTTGTTGTCGTTGTTGCTTTTCCAATTCCCTGAGGGGTGTTGTTTGGTTGTCTACTTGCCACCTTTCCATTTTTCTTTTATGGACATTAATTGCTATAAACTTCCCCCTTATGATTGCTTCTGCTGCGTCCCAGAGGTTATGGAAATTTGTGTGCTCATTATCACTGGTTTCAATTAATCTTTTGATTTCAGTCTTAATTTTTCTCTGTGATTCTGAAGTCATTCAGGATTAAGTTGTTTCTCTATGTTTGTGCCATTTTAATGGTTCTTTTTTAAATTAATATCAAGTTCAATTCTATCATGGTCAGAAAAGATGGTAAATATATTTTCTATGACTTTAAATCAGTAAAATCTTCAAAAGGTTCCATGTAGGGATGAGAAAAATGTTTATATTGTTGTCAGGTGAAAGTTCTATAGATATCTGTCAAGTCCAATTGATTTATGATATGATTCAGATCCTTTAACTCTTTGCTTATTTATTTTCTAGATGATTTGTCCAAAAGAGATAGTGAAGTGCTGAGCTCCCCAATGATTAGTGTGTTGCGATCTCTCTTTTGAGAGATAGCAGTCATTTCTTCACATATTTCATTGCTCCTGAGTTGGGTGCATAGAATTTACAAGTATTATATCTTCCTCTCATGGTATTTTCGATGTATTTCTATTATGCCTATTTTTAAAAATTATTTATTTATTTATTTATGTGTTTTTATTTTACTAGAGTGGGACAGACTGAGAGAGACAGAGACAGAGAGAGAAAAATAGAGAGAGACAGAAAGTGAGAAAGCATGCTGCCAGGTATGGGACTTGAACCACAGTCAGTCATGTGAGAGTTCAGTGCCCTTAACTACCATGTCACCTGCTGGCCCCGTCCTGGCATGCTTTTCAAGCCACTGGGTCTGGGACTTGAACCATGGAGTCGGCCCTGTTTTATCTGACTCCTTTTCTCTTTTTCTTAATTAGTTTAGCTAACTTGTGTCAATAAGATAAACTTCATTTATCTTCTCAAAGAACCAGCTTTTGCTTTTATTTATTTTCTGTATACTTTCTTTTTTTTTTTTTTTTTT
>NW_006160077.1:165824-175471 GCF_000334495.1 Tupaia belangeri chinensis | reverse complement strand
GTGAGTTTTAAGCCACAGGGTCTGGGACGTGAACCGCGGTCGACTACGTGGGAGTCCAGCGACATAGCCATTACGCTAACTGCTGGTTCCCCTATTTTCTGTATGCTTTCTTATTCTCTATTTCATTTGTTTCTACTTGGTTCTTTATTATTTTTAGCCCCAGCATTTTGTTGTTGTCGTTGTTGCTTTTCCAATTCCCTGAGGGGTGTTGTTTGGTTGTCTACTTGCCACCTTTCCATTTTTCTTTTATGGACATTAATTGCTATAAACTTCCCCCTTATGATTGCTTCTGCTGCGTCCCAGAGGTTATGGAAATTTGTGTGCTCATTATCACTGGTTTCAATTAACCTTTTGATTTCAGTCTTAATTTTTCTCTGTGATTCTGAAGTCATTCAGGATTAAGTTGTTTCTCTATGTTTGTGCCATTTTAATGGTTCTTTTTTAAATTAATATCAAGTTCAATTCTATCATGGTCAGAAAAGATGGTAAATATATTTTCTATGACTTTAAATCAGTAAAATCTTCAAAAGGTTCCATGTAGGGATGAGAAAAATGTTTATATTGTTGTCAGGTGAAAGTTCTATAGATATCTGTCAAGTCCAATTGATTTATGATATGATTCAGATCCTTTAACTCTTTGCTTATTTATTTTCTAGATGATTTGTCCAAAAGAGATAGTGAAGTGCTGAGCTCCCCAATGATTAGTGTGTTGCGATCTCTCTTTTGAGAGATAGCAGTCATTTCTTCACATATTTCATTGCTCCTGAGTTGGGTGCATAGAATTTACAAGTATTATATCTTCCTCGTGAATTAGCTCTTTTAGTACTATATGATGTCCTTCTTTGTCTTCTTAAAGATTTTGTCTTAAAGCCTATTTTGTCTGAAATCAATATTGTGACTCCAGCCTTTTTTGGTTTTCATTTGCAAGAAATACTTTCCACTTTTAGTCTATGTATGTCTTTATCCATGAGGTCTATTTCTTGTAGACAGCAGATAGAGGGCTTCTGTTTTTCTATTTATTTTTTTTTTCCATTCGCATGGTCTGTGTCTCTTGACTGGAGAAGTTAATCCATTAACATTCACCTGTCTCTTTTGAGTTTTCCTGGGATAGTGCTCCCTTCAGTAACTTCATGAAGAACTGGTCAAGTGTTGGTAAGTTCTTATAGGTTTTCTTAATCTGAGAATTTTTTAGAGAGTTTTTTTTTTTGTTTGGTTTGTTTTGTGTTTTTTTTTTTTTTTTTTTTTGCTGTAGGGTGCATGTCTTGGCCAGGGAGACAGAGAGAAACACAGAGACAGAAAGTGAGAAATTACCCCTAAAAGGGATAGCTACCCTGAAATCACTTTTTCTCCATTCTCCTCCCAGGATTTTGTACACATATACACACATCAGCATAAATTTTAAGCCACAGGATATGAGACTTCAACTGTGGTTGACCATGTGGGAGTTCAATGACATAACCATAACATCATCTGCTGGTTCTTTTCTGACAATGTTTTAATCTTTTCTTTTTATCGGAAGGATAATCTTGCCAGATATGATATTCTTGGTTGAAATTGTTTTCCTTTTAACTCTTTGAATATATCTTCCCATTCTTTCCTAGCTTGCATTGTTTCCACTGAGAGATCAAATGTTAACCTAACGAGATAACCTTTTAAGTAACTTGATAGCTCGCTCTTGCTATTTTTAGAATCATGTCTATATTTGTAATTTTGGCCAATCTCATTATGTTGTGCCATGGAGTGGATCTTCTTAGCTTGATTTGTATTAAGTTGATAGATTCCTTAGGTTCATTCTATGGTTTAGATTACATCTCTATTTGGGCATTTTAAATTTGTTTAAATCATTAACTTATTTAATACATTCAATAATTGTACATCACTACAGCTTGTAAAATAAATTGCCTAACATGAATACACTTCACTCCAGTCCAGTTGAAGATACCATACACATCATCAACAGACAATTCTCTTTTTCTGTGTCCCCTAAATGTCTTCCTACTTTATTTTTCTCCTTGATTCCTTCTCTCTCACTCTCCCACATCTCCAACTCTCTTCCTACACTGTCTCCAGTATTCATATCCATTTATCCATTTTTATATGCTTCTATGTCCTATAATATTTCAGTTCATGCCTTATAGTGTGGACAGTCAATATATGTAAAGTGGAGACATACAATGTCTTTCTTCATAGCCTGGCTCACTTCACTCATCAATGATTCTTTCATATCCATTCACTTTCTATCAACTGCCAGGGTTTGGTGTTTTTTTATTGGCAAAGTAGTATTTACAGAATAGAAGTGCCACAATTTTACAATCCATTCATCTCTTTATGAACATTTGGGTTGGTTACATGTCCTAGCATTTGTGAAGAATGTGAAAATAAACATAGATGTGCAAGCACTTTTCCAACTGAGCATTTTCCTAAATATATTATCCCAATCTGTGTCTGGTAATATAAGGTTTCCACTGACATACCCTCAACTAGCTTTATTAGAATGTCCTTATTTGATACTTCTTTTCTTTGCTGCTTTCAGGATCCTGTCTTGTTTCAGTTTTGACAGTCTTACTATAATATTTCTTACGAAATTTTTCTTTGAATTGAATCTGATTTAAGCCCTTTGAGCTTTCTGTACTGGCATGTTTATCTTTCCCCAGATTAAGACCATTATATGCTATTTTTTCTTTAATATGGTTTTGTTTTTTACTATAGGATGTGTGCACTCACTGGAGAAAGAGAGAGAGAAAGGGAAAGTGAGACACCATCCCAAGGGAGGATTTTCATGATGCAATCCCTTCTCCTATATTTTCATCTTGTGGTTTCAAGCATACACCATACACCCAGTGTGTTTTTCAAGTAAATGGATCTAGGACATGAACTGCACAGTTGGTCATGTGGTATGCAGTTGCCTTAACCTCCATACCACCTGCCTACTCAAGATTTTTACTCCCTTGTCTTTCTATGCTCCTTCCTGAATTCTGATGACTTCAACATTTGCTTTTTTTAAGCTGTCTCTTACATTCTTTAAATTTTCTTTATTCCTTTTTATTAAATTTTTTCTCTTCTGATTGTATATTTTCAAATAACCTGCCCTTTACTTTCTGTTATTTCTTGTGCTTGACTAGTCTCTTATTAATGCTCTCTATTGCATTTTTCAGCCTCAGGATTTCTGTTTTTTTTCTTTTTTTTATAATTTGTTTCTCTTTTATTACTCATTTTGGTTATTTATTTTCTTGATTTCCTTGTATCATTTCTCTGTATTTTCTTGAAGTTCCCAGAGCTTGTTTATTTCAATCATTATAGGGTAGAACATGATGTTTTGATACATGTGTACATAATTCAGTGATCAAATAAGGGTATTTAGTTATATTCATCATCTCAGACATGTATTGTTTGTTGTAAAGATATTAAAAATCCTTTCTTTTAGTTATTTTGTAATACATGATACAAAATTGTTGATAATAATCTCACATAATAGAACTAATTTTATCTAATAGTGACCCTGTAGCTGACCAATCTCCATCCCCTACACATCCCAGCCTTTGATATTCACTACTCTATTCTTCCTTAAGTTTAGCTTTTTCACATCCCACATCCGGTGAGGGTGTGGAGGATGAGATACTCTAATGTGCTGTTAGTGGTATTGTAAGTTTCGTATAGCCACTATGGAAAACAGCATGTAGGCTTCTCAGAAAAGTGAAAAATTGGGGACCTGCAGTTGGCATAATGGCTATGTCACTGGACTCCCATGTAGTCGGCTGCTGTTTGAGTGCTGCACCCGGTGGCTTAAACTCATGCCTGGTACGTGTGTGTGTGTACACAAGATCCCGAGAGGAGAATGGAGAAGAAGGGATTGTGGCGTGGCCAGGAGCTGGCTTACTTTTGTTTTCTATGACTGAATGAAGCCTAGTGTTCACATTGCTGTCCCCAACCTGACTTGTCATGCACAACAACATCTGTATTAGACAACAGAAAAGTAACTCTTTCATCACCGACTTATACAATTTCCTCCATGACATGAATGCATATACACACATAAAGAAATCTTTCCCAGGGGTTGTGTTGATTTGCATTTCATTTGAATATTTGAATGTAGAAGCTATAAGATGGAAAAAATAATCTAAAATGCAAATGATAAAATCAAGATTGGGAATCAAATATGAAGAAGCTATATAGAAAAAGAAAAAGTGGAAGATTTTATATATCTCACAAGTACTAATATTCAGATTAATACTGGGGGTACCAGCTAGAGGCCTAGTGGTTGAGGCACTGGATAACCACTTGGCCGAGCACATTTTGAGTCCTGGACCTAGCAGTTTTCTTTCTGACGTTCTCTCTCTTTTTTTCACTCTGTTGCTTCAATGAGCACACATGCCCTATAGCAAACTAAAATTATTAACAATAATTAATAATTAGTTTTAAAAATTAAAGTGAAAATTGAAATAAAATTATTTTAAAATTTCTGTGACACCATATTAATTCAATGCATAATATTGAAATGAACACTATCCATATTTGAAAATGGACCTAATAGAGAAATTGAATCGAATTTATCTTAGTAATAAGTGGAATAGATTATGTGCTCAAAGTCTTTTTGCTTTTATAATATATGTGTCTCACTTAAATGGTACAAAGTTAGGTATTTCTATGGAAAATAATTATTTTATTTATTTATTGTTTTGGAGAGGTTTTTGCTATAGGGTGCAAGTATTCTCCAGAAAGACAGAGAGAGACAGACAGTCAGAAAACAAGAAATCACTCCCCAGTGGAGATGGCCATGATGCAATCCCTTCTCCTTCATTCTCCTCCTGGAATCTTGGGCATGCACGCAAATGTGCCTGGCATGAGTTTAAGCTGCCATGTCCGGGACTTGAACTGCGTTTGACTACATGGGAGTCCAGAGACATAGCCATTAGGCCAACTGCTGGTCTCCCATACTAATTTAAATTTTTAAATACAGTTTATTAAGATAAGATGTGTAATAAAAAATTTAAACTCTCTTTTAATAGGCTTAAGAACAGTCCATTACATAGTATAAGAAGTTTAAAAAAGTAAATTGCAACTATCTTCCTTCATTTGGATTCATAAATCATCTTCCCTTATCTCTCTGTTGTTTTCTCAATCACGTGGTATTTAAATGAATGTAAATGTACGTGTAATTCCCTAAGCATCATATTATATAAATTGTCATATAAAATGAAATATCTTTAGGTAGAAACATCCCTGCTCTTCTCACACCTCCACATAGAAATGTTTTCCAAGTTAATACCATAGTTTCTTCTATTTTTTTTATTAGTATAGCCATAGCATGCATGAGCTTGCCAGAGTGAGACAGAAAGAGAGACAGGAAAAGTGAAAAATAACTCCCCCCCCCATAGGGTGGATGGACATAAACATAATTGCTTCTTCTCCATTCTCCTCTTGGGATTTTGGGTGTGTATTTACATGAGCCTGACGTAGTTTTCAAGCTTCCGTGTCCAGAACTAGAAATGCACAGTTGGTCATGTAGGATCCAGCCACCCTAACCACCACATGACTGATTGGGCCTGGATTTGGTTTTTATATAAACTATAGAAAGTATAACTCACACATTGGGCACAAGTGCTCATGATTCTGACTGAGGCAGGGGAGTGGACTGTCCTATAAAGACCCTAATCAGGATGTCTCTCTATCAGACAAAAAAAAAGTGCATAATTTTTTTTTTTTTTTTTTACAAAACATATAACCTCCTTATATTTAAAATTTCCAAATAGGATTTGAATAAATTTCAAGATAATATCTTATATCTAATAGCTGATGTTGGGGACTCTGTTTATGATTTCTTTTTTTTTTTCAGGGTCTCTTGTTTTGCTGAACTAATACATCTCCTATATTGGGTCATTGAAAAAGTCATGATGTATGTTTGGATAGAAAAACACATCATGACTTTTCCAACTATCCAATAATTTTAAAGGAAGGAGAAAATATATTTGTAACAGATCAAAAAAGAAGCTACATATTCAGCATGTGCAAAATGTTAGCAGCCACTGATGTGTGTGCATTAATTAGATATTTCAGTGTATGCAGAATTTCTGATTACCTAAAATTGTCTTCTCTGGACAGCACAGAAAGAATACTAATGTTCACAGCACCTCACCATGACTTCTGAAAAGAAATGAAAAGAGGGGAAAAAATATTCAGCCTCTGGTTTTCAGTGTCAGTTTGGCTTCCTTAGTCTCAGAGAAAAGTTTTTCTTAGAAAAAAAATGACTAATCTTCAGCTCCTAATATATGCTTGTTAATTGTATGCATTAGGATGCCAAATTAGCAATGGAAGTGAAGGCGCCTTAGTTAGTCCAAATGGGCTCAAATACATGATCCACCATTAATTACTGAAGAATAATAAGCAAGTTACTTAACTTCTGACCCTTGATTTCCTCGCCTATAAAATGAAGACAAGGGAACCTACCACATAGGATTCTTGCGAAAATCAAATGAAAATATCCATGTAAAACAGATACGTACAGATGTGTGTACATAAAGCATTGCAGTAAGTGTGTAACTATTAGTATTTTATTATTAATTTTTTAAAAAATAGTATTCTGTAAATTTGTTAAATATTTGTATAAAAAGTTTTTCTAAGGAAATAAATTTTCTTTAGTGAGTTTAGCACACCTCTGTAGTGTTCGGAGGAGGTTAAAAGGATTTCAATTACTACTCTCTACTGAAAATCTCGAGCAACCAGAATCTGGAGAAGATAGAATTTCCCATTTCACAGATGGAGAAACTGATGTAAATATAGCAAATTGATCCAAAAAAATCTCCTGTACTCTACAAAGATCATCTGTCCTTCATACTTGAATCAAACAAGTCTAGAAAATAATCCGTTTATCCCTATATTCTACTGAGAGTATTTTGTAGTTCTGTGGAAGAATAGCCATTTATGCAAGAATATACACATATTTTATAATTTGAAATTCCTCAACTGTAATCGCAAAAATTTCCCTCTACATACCACATTCAATTTAATGTCAGGAATGACTGTAAAGTCTTACATGACTATGAAACACTAAGGCAGGAAATGACATCCTTATCTTGATATGCCACTGCCATTATGCAATTTAAGAAAAATTCCTAAAATTCTGTATTTATTCTTCCTTCCTTTTGAATCAAAGAGATTGTTTATTTATTTTATGTATATATTTATTATTCACATTTAATCACTATACATCTTTACATAGGCTAGTATGTTTTTTCTCAGCATGAATACAGTATCAGTCAAAAAAGACATTGCCATATACATTATCATCAGCAAATAACTTTTAATTTCTGTATCAATAAAATGTATTGTTTATTTTTTTCCCTCTTAGAAATTTAGGAAGTGTGCTTTTCATAGACTCTTCCAGCTGGAAAAAACTATTGTTTTAAAACTCGTGTTGTCTTGGGAACCAGCAGTTAGCGTAATGGCTATGTCGCTGGACTCCCACGTAGTCAACCGCGGTTTGCATCCCGGCCTCGGTGGCTTAAAACTAACACCGGGCGCGTGTGCATGCATGCCCAAGATCCCGAGAGGAAAATGGAGGAGAAGAGATTGGCCCGTGACCATCCTCACTGGGGGGTGATTTCTCGCTTTCTGTCTCTATGTCTCTCTCTGTCTGTCTGTTGAGCGCATGCGCCCTATAGTGAAAAAACCTTTCCAAAAAAAAACTCGTGATCTCTTAAATAATTTATCAATTAATTTATCAAAATTGTCAGTGAATTTTCTATAATTTTCTTTCTTTTGTGCTTATTGCACAATTTATTTATTTGATATTTTTAGAATATTTATGATTTTAGACATTTAATAACTATATAATTATAAAGTGGAACCTGATATTTTGATATATGTGTATATTATTCAGTGATCATATCAGTGCATTTAGTATATTAATTATCTCAGCCATTTATTGTTTCTTAGTGAAGAAGATATTCAAGATCTTCTCTTTTAGCATTTTGAAATACCTAATACAAAACTGTTAATAAAATCTCCCTTCTATTCAATAGAACAATAGAACTAACTTTATCTAATAGTGACCCTGTACCTGTTAACCTGTCTCCATCCCCTGTCCATCCTACACACCCCAGCCTCTGATATCCACCATTCTACTCTTCCATAGAAGAGCTTCTCACATCCCATAGCTGGTGAGGATGTAAAGGATGAGAAACTCTTTTGTGCTGTTAGTGGTACTGTTAGATTCGTAGGACCACTGTGGAAAACAGCATGTAGACTTCTAAAATAACTGAAAAATTGAACTAGTATCTGATACAGCAATCTTGCTCCTGGGAATATTTCCAAAAGAAATTAAATCAATATGTCAAAGAGACACATGCTCTCTCATGTTTATTTCAGCAGTGCTCACAATAGCCACCACATGTCCATCAATGGATGAAGTGATAAAGAAAACATTATATATTACAAAATATATAATGTAATATAGCCATTATAAAAATAAAATCATGTCATTTGCAGGAGCTTGAATAAACCTAGAGGACATTAAATGAAGTGAGCAAGGAACAAAAGCATTTATGGTGTTTGTCATCATTTTTCTCTCTGAAGAAGAGTGGAAGAATCCAGGTGTTTTAGCTTCCTGCCCCAGTCTCTCATGGAATGAAATTTGAAACAGGAAGACTGAGATAGACCTGGAAAAAGTTATTCCATTTACCATAGTCACAAAAAGTATAAGATACTTTGGAATAAATCTAACCAAAGAAATTAAAAACCTTGGGACCAGCAGTTAGTGTTATGGCTATGTCGCTGGACTCCCATGTAGTCAACAGCAGTTCGAGTCCCGCACCTGGTGGCTCAAAACTCATGCCGTGCGTGTGTGCATGCGTGCCCAAGATACCAAGAGGAGAATAGAAGAGAAGGGATTGTGGTGTGGCCATCCCCCTTGGGGGGTGATTTCTTGCATTCTGTCTCTCTGTCTCTCTTTGTCTGTCTGGCAAGTGCATGCTCCCTATGGCAAAAAACTCTCTGGGGGAAAAAAAAAATTAAAAACCTCCACAAGGAAAACTATGAGAAGCTAAAAAAAGAAATTGAAAATGACACAAAAAAGTGGAAGGATATCCCATGTTCCTGGGTTGGAAGAATTAATATAATCAAAATGGCAATTCTACCCAAATTAATCTACATATTTAATGCCATGCCAATCAAAGTACCAGACATATTCTTCAAAGATCTAGAAAAGACAATTTTAAAGTTTGTCTGTAATCATAAAAAATCCCATATTGCCAAAGGAGTTCTGCACAAGAAGGGTCAAGTGGGTGGCATCTCACTCCCTGACCCAAAAATATACTACAAAGCTGTGGTAATCAAAACAGCATGGTACTGGCACAGAAACAGACATGTGAACCAATGGGACAGAATACAGTCCCCAGAAGTAAATTCCCAAACATACAGTCAACTGATTTTTGACAAAGGGTATCAGTAAATCCAGTGGGAAAAGGAAAACCTCTTCAACAAATGGTGCTGGAAAAACTGGATTTCTACTTTCAGAAAGATGAAACTGAACCCCTACCTCTCACCTTTCACAAAAATCAACTCAAAGTGGATCAAAGATCTAAATCTAAGACCGCAAACTATAAAAGTGCTCCTGGAAAACACTAGGGAAACTGGGAGACACTGGAGTAGGG
>NW_006160077.1:159469-165811 GCF_000334495.1 Tupaia belangeri chinensis | reverse complement strand
AAAGACTTCTTAAATAAGAACTCCAATGCATAGTCGTTAATTCCCCAAAATAGACAAGTGGGATTACATCAGACTAAGAAGTTTCTGCATGGCAAAAGACTCAGTAATTAGTGTTTATCGACAGCCCTCAGAATGGGAAAATATTTCTGTAAACTATGTGTCAGATAAGGGACTGATAACCAGAATTCACAAGGAACTCAAGCAGCTGTTCTGAAAAAAACTGATCAATCCTATTTAAAAATGGGAGAATGAGTTGTAAAAAACACTCTCTAAAGATGACATATGAATAGCTAAAAGGCATATGAAAAAATGTTCAACATTCCCTATTTTAAGGGAAATGCAGATCAAAACAACAATGAGATACCACCTAATCCCAGTCAGAATAACTAAGACTGAAAAAACAAAAAATTATAAGTGCTGGCGGGGGTGTAGTGAAAGGGGAACTCTCTTAGACTGCTGATGCAAATGTAAATTAGTCCAACCACTGTGGAGAACAATTTGGAGATTCCTCAAAAATCTATGAATAGAACTACCATATGATCTAGCAATCCCACTCCTTGGTGCCGACCCAAAAGACAGAAGAATTCTTAATTGGAAAAGTGCTTGCACATCGATGTTCACTGTGGCACTATTCACAATTGCTAAGTCATGGAACTAACCCAAATGCCAACGAACAGATCGAACAGATGAATGGATTGAAAAACTGTGACACATGTACTCTATGGAATACTATTCAGCCAAAAAAAAAAAAAAAAAAACAAAAAAACCCTGGCTTTTGGCGGAAAGGGAATCCCTGGCTTTTGGCAGAAAGTGGATGAATATGGAAGACTTACTGCTGAATGAAGCAAGACAGGCTATGAAGGAGAGACATTATATGTCCACAGTTAATATATACCGAGTGTCTGCACTCTATGACTGAAACTGAATGACTAAAGAATGTAGAAACACAATATATGAACATAAATACCAGATATAGTGTGTGTGATAGAGTCTGAGGAAGGACATTTTGAAGAAAAATAGAGGGGCAAAGCATTAGTGGGACAAAGAAATGTGGTATTATCTGTTGAAGATATTTTATAGTTTTATCAACTGGACTAGAGAGAAATGTTCACATGTTGAAATATTCATTTTGTAAGCTAAATACTGTGATATAAAAATGTAATAAACTAGTAATAAATAAATAAAAAAGAAGTAAAAATATATAAAAAATAATAAAAGAAAAAAAGAAATAATGTTTAACATTGTCATTATAGAGCCCTTTAGGGAAAAGTATCTTACTACTCTTCAGTCTTACTTTATTACTTTCATTATATCCACCTTGCCTTAATAGCTATTACCTTCTGCCACCAGCTATTCTTGCAGCTCAAAGTTCTTATTGTTACCACAGAGCAATGGTATAGGGGAGCATCGTCATTTATATCTCCCATTAAGTTCATAAAAGATATCGGTGTTTCTCTTACCAGTACATTTTCTATTATATTAGTGAAGAGAGTGTCTTCTGAGCTCTCCAAGGAACAAGGAACATTTTTGGTTTGTCAGCTCTCTGGTTGTAGATACTGACATTCTCCCAACTTTGAGCCTTCCAATCTTTCAAAACGATGCCAAGGAATGCCTACATCTTTGTTTTATTTACTTAGAGCTACTACAGTAAACAGAATAATGGCTGCAAAGATACATGTAATCTAATAAATGGAATCTGTGACTATATTAATTTACATGGCAAAAGGGAATTAAATTTACAGACATGTGAGCTGGTGATGTGGTGGTTAAAATGGCCGTATCCCTCGTGGCTAACTGTGTAGTTTGAGTCCAAGACCAAATAGCCTGAAAAATAGAAATGTGTGACTGAAATCCTAAGCGGTGAAAGGAGGAGAAGGTATTGAGGTGTGGCCAACCCCCTGTGTGGTACTTTTTCTTTTTCTTTCTTTCTCCCTTCTTTCTCTCTCTTTCTCTCTCTCTGGAGTGCACATATCCTATAGAAAAAAAAATAAAAGAAATATTATAAATAGAATTATATTAATCTTAATGTAAGATTAATTTAAGTTATCCAGGTGGGCTCAGTATAATCATAAGTTTTTAGAGTAGAAGAGGGAAGCAGAAAAGGAAATCAGAAGAAAATGTAACCTGGGAAAATAGTCAATATATTCAATATGCTTATTTCAAAGATACAAATGCAGAAAGTCACAAAGCTTGCAAGGACTAGAAAATCCGAGGAAAAAGATTATCCCTTAGAACTTCTAGAAGGGAATACAGTTCTGCTGACACCTTGAGTATAGCTCAGTAAAAGCTGAGTAAGACTTCTAACCAATAGAACTGTAAGATAATAAATCTGTTTTATTTTAAATCACAAAGTTGGTGTTAAATCATTGTAGTGACATTAAAAAACTAAAATAAAATAAAAATTAACACAGATACTTTCTTGTCTGTTTGAAAGAGTCAGCACCAGGTGATCTTATCAGAATATTTGTTATGGATCCTAGCACCACCATAACAAAGCACTATATACAGAGTGGAATAAACAATAGAAACTCATAGTCTTACAGTTCTGGAGACTAAAGGTTGGAGATCAAGGTATCAGCAGGGTTGGTTCTTAAGGAGAGCTGGAAGGGGTAACTGTGCCATGCCTCTCTCCTGGCTTCTTGTGGTTTGCTGACAATTGTTGGCATTCTTAGAAATATCTTCATCTTGGGGAACGAGCAGTTAGCATAATGGCTATGTCACTGGACTCCCATGTAGTTGACCGTGGTTCGTGTCCCAGACCCAGTGGCTTAATCTCACGCCAGGTGTGTGCGTGTGCATGCCCAAGATCCCGAGAGGAGAATAGAGGAGAAGGGATTGTGGCGTGGCCATCCCCCCTGGGGGCGTGATTTCTCACTTTCTGTCTCTCTGTCTCTTTCTGTCTGTCTGGCGAGTGCATGCGACCTATAGCGAAAACCTCTCCAAAAAAAAAAAAAATAGAATTCCACCACTATCGACAGTTTCACACACGTATACTACCATATGTACCACCGGGTGTCTGTCTCTATGTAGAAATTTCCCTCTTTACTGGTCATACCAGATTAGAACTCACCCGAAAGACTTCATATTACCTCACTTTCTTCTATAAAAACCCTGTCTCTAAATTAAAGACATTTGAAGGTACTTAGATCAGGATTCCAAGATAGCATTTTGGGATTCAGCTCATATCGAAAATAAATATCACATTGTCAGTGAGACTCTCATGTCAAAATTCCTTTAGTCTCTAGAATTCTCTCTCTTTTTTTTTTTTTTTTTTTTGTGTGTTTTTTTTTTTGGTGTGCTTACCAGAAAGACAGAGAGAGATAGAGAGACAGAAAGCGAGAAATCACCCCCAGAGGGGATGATCATGCTGCAATCCTTTTTCCTCCATTCTCCTATCGGGATCTTGGGTACACATGCACACATGCCCGGAGTGAGTTTAAGCCATGGGTTCCAGGACTTGAACTGACGTTGACTACATGAGAATCCAGCGACATAGCAATTACACAAACTACTGGTCCCAAGTCTTTAGACTTCTATTTTGCCATAACACATTTATACCTTCAAGATCCACTCCCATAGGGAGGTGCTCTCCTGGTTCACACCTGCATGTGTTAGCATAGCAAAGTCTTACAACTTCCTCATGTGTGTCTGGAGCAAGAACGTGCTCTCCTGCATGAAATTTCATTGGGACTTGTCTCTGGTTAGCTGTTGGGAAGCACTAAGGGTAGAGGAGTAAATGTGTGAAGAAAACAAGTATCATTGCATGACAAGTTCCTCCGGTGAGGTAATGTTTTGGTGTTTAGGCAAGAGAAGGTAATTCTTGTCTTTCAAGAGATAGGAAGCTACGTCAGTAATCCAAAGAATGTAAGACAATTTAGTGGGTCATGGATTTCACACTTCCTCATACAAGTGACCCTGTTTCAGCTCTTAGCTTCCTATTCTTTTCCTATAAAGACCTGACTTGATCCCAGAAATCTAATTTAGTAGGCAGAATAATTATTGCAAAGATGTCTGTGATCTAATAAGTTGAATCACTGAGCAAACACAATATCTTTCTGAAGGTGTGGTGACAGTAGCTTAATACTGAATCTATATCCAGAAGCCATCATAGACAATGTGTTGGGGGACGCAAATAAATTCAGTATCCCTTTTCTCCTTTTTTTTTTTTTCCCCTTCTTTCTATTGTCATGTGCTTCTGCCAGAGGGAGGCAGACAGAGAGAAAGAAGGAGAAAGCACTCTCTAATAGTGTGTTTATTCCACAATTCTCTCTCCACCATTTCTCCAACTTGCTTGAATTTGAAGCATAAGTTCATGTATAGCATGTTTTTAAAGCTATGGGTGCAAAGAGTCAAACTGTGGTTGCATGTCGGATCTGGTTCTCTCAACAACTGGAATCTTGGCTGGCCCAAGTATATACCCCTTTCCTTGTTTTGAAATTAAAGAAAACAACGAGTAAAATTCTACTACTTGGACTATGACAATATGCAAATCTTGCAATAAGAGAAGAAAATTGTAGCTACTGTGCAGTAATTAAATTCACAAATATCTGAAAAAAAAAGTGATGCATGTATGTTGATATAGTGATTGTGGAATATAGTTTAATATTTCACTAAAAAGAAAAGATGGTTCTTTTCTCAAACTAAGGAAATTCTGAAGTTACTTTTATAATAATATAGATACTGAAATTTCTTAATATAATTCTAATTAAGAATTTATAAATAGAAATGGAAGTCCCAAATAAAAAAAAATACTTATGTTTAGTTGTTTTTTTTTTTATTTTTACGGAAAATGCAAATAGTGAAACAAATTGAAATAAGACAAATTTATCTTGGATGTGATTAGAAACTGTGGTACTGATGGATCATGACAAAGGTGATATTCATCTCCATTGCAGAAATACACTTTTTATTCAACATTTCCATCTTTTCTGCTCAGATTACTCTTCAAGATTGTATTAAAAATCACTAAGATAATTCACATATGGGATTCAAATGTTTTCATTTCAAAGCCTAAAGATGTTTCTCTGGGTTTTCACATGCTGTTTATGTGATCTGTTAATATTTACAGATAGTAGCATCACCTGATGACAGTCATTTTTGTATACCTTACACCTTAATTTAAAGTACCTACGTTACAATCATGACAGCCTTATATTGCAAACAAATTAACATAAATGATATTATTTAAGAGAAAATATAATGCATGCCCCCTGAATTAGAAGAGATCAAATGAAAGACAAAAATTAGGTTTTACAAAAAGAATGATTTTGTGACTGCAATGCTAACAGCATAAATCTTCTTAAGATCAAAGACTCTTTAGAAATGTGAATTTTCTATCCATGTCCCATCACTATTAAAGAGAGATCTGGGTAAATGCATGGTAAGATTTCAGAGTATAACACAAAGAACTGGAAAGCAGATTGCTTAGATTATATATAATGTTAAGTTTATAACATGAAGGTTCTGTAACCAATGAATCTCCTTTCTCCTGACTCAGGAATATTAATTAAATTAAATTAAATTAATTAAATTAAATTAATGATCAGACATAAAGAAAACCCTTTAGGGAACCAGCAGTTAGCGTGATGGCTGTGTCGCTGGACTCCCACGTAGTCGACCGCAGTTCATGTTCTGGATCCGGTGGCTTAGAACTCATGCCGGGCGAGTGTGCATGCGTGCCCAAGATCCTGAGGGGAGAATGAAGGAGAAGGGATTGCGGCGTGACCATCCCCCCTGAGGGGTGATTTCTTGCTTTCTGTCTCTCTCTCGCTGTCTGGCGAGTGCACGCGCCCTGTAGCGAAAAAAAAAAGAAAACTCTTTAGAAGAAGGAAAACCTGCCAGACTCTGGACATAATTTTGAGTATACACCTAGTTAACTATTAGCAGAGAACTCTAGAAATCAACATTGAGAAGGGCAGAAAAAACAGTAAACCAACCCCACAAGTCATAAGTGACATTAGATGGGCAATAATGGCTAAGACACAACCATGAGCTACACTGAAGGAATGTAGTTCCTGGCTTAGTACCTGTTTGTATCGCAGGCTGTCTTTTACTGCACATAAAACATATTCAGCAACATAGTCAGGTTATTACCAGAGTATGTGTTCACATTACCTCTCTTCCTGAAGAAACTAGCCCTCATCTCCCAAGACGGAAAAACATTAAGTCAACAGTAAAATATGATATTCTCTATTGACTTCTTTTTGCTCAATACAAACTATGAAGAAAGATTTAAAACATTGATTCATCTTTAGTCATCTGAGATCAATTTCTTACTCCATAACCTTCTCATGGCATTTTTCACTTCGGCATTCATCAAAGTATAAATCAGAGGATTGAGCA
>NW_006160077.1:146122-155340 GCF_000334495.1 Tupaia belangeri chinensis | reverse complement strand
CGATTGTATAAAACACAGCTATTATCTTGTCCATAGGGAAAGTGGTTACAGGACGTGTATATATAAATATGCAAGGTCCAAAGAACAAGATGACCACGATGATGTGAGAGATGCAGGTAGAGAGGGCTTTTCTCCTCCCTTCAGCACTGTGGTTTCTCAGAGAATACAAGATGATAACATAGGAGGACATTAGTATGACAAAACTTGCTGTACAAATGGCCCCGCTATTAGAAACCAGGAGTAAATTTATTACGTAAGTGTCTGCACAGGCAAGTTTCAACAAGGGCAGCAAGTCACAGAAATAATGATCAATTACATTGGGACCACAGAACGGCAAACTCAAAGTAAGGAAAATCTGAGTTAAAGAATGCACACAGGACCCCACCCAGGCCACGACCACCAGCCCACTGCAGACCCGGTGACTCATGATGGCCGTGTAGTGCAGTGGCTTACAGATGGCCACATAGCGGTCAACAGCCATGAGAATAAGAATGAAGATCTCCAGGCAGCCAAAGAAATGTAATGTAAATACTTGGATTATGCACTCAGTGAATGAAATAGTTGCTTTCTTCAAAAGGGAATCCACAATCATTCTAGGGGCTATGGAAGTAGAGAAGCAGGTATCAGAGAAGGATAAGTAGAAAAGGAAGAAGTACATGGGACTCCCAAGTGCACGGCTGGTCTTGATGGTGGTGACAATAAGCAAGTTACCTACCAATGTCCCCAAATAGAAAAGGAAAAAAATTGCAAACACTACTTTCTTCCTAAAAGGATCAATAAGCAAGTTACCTACCAATGTCCCCAAATAGAAAAGGAAAAAAATTGCAAACACTACTTTCTTCCTAAAAGGATCCTGTGTCAACCCAAGCAGAATGAACTCGGTCACATTATTATTCAGGTACATGATTTCACGAATGAAGAAAAGTTGTGAGTGTGAAATGATTCATCTGCAAAAGAAATAATAATAATTTATGATATGTATGTGATGTTATGGAATATACTAAACAAAATTAAATAATCCTCATCAGAATTATTCAACTCTTGTACTCAATTTAAATGATCTCTTCATAGGTCTATTAGTCTCCGACAAGCTTATGAACATAATTCTCTCCCACAGCATTGTTTAAATGAAAGTTATTGTTAACTTTGGATTGAATTTGATTAGTTTTGTCAATTTAATGGGTAAGAAATTAAAAGGTATAGGTTTATTGAATATTAACTTTATTTTTTTTCTATATTCAGTAAATATCAGTGCGTATGTATCTTATGGTGCAGCATTCAACATTTAGGACATATCTGACTGCCATTGGCATTTATGATATAAATTTTAGGTCACATATGACTACTGCTCCATACAGAATGTCTTATTTATGTATATTTATGCACACTATATATCTGTCATATACATGTTTACAAATATGTCGTTTGTAACATACATAATTTATTTCACTTCTCTGCGCATGGTCTCCCAGATAATTCAGCTTGATGGAGGAAAATAAACATATCCTTTAAATAATGTGCTATCTCATTGACGTACACCTATTCTATTTGGTACTTGACATATATGCTGAACAGAAATGAATGTTCTTTGATAATTAGTAATATATCTCATACCACTATTTCTGAGTTTTTTCTGCTTATTTATTAACAGTATCCTAACAAGCCTCATAGTCCTTAAGGTTACATTTAAATTAAATGGAGATGAGATATTATTACTCAATCATTCATGTTTGCATGATTCATGTTTTTATCCTAAGTATTTTTTAACTGGGTGGTTTTAAGGTAATTCATTATATGGTTGTTTTAAACACAGATTATGATCATAATCTCAGTAGAATTGTTATCATCCAGGCATTTAGAAACCATACATTCTTGAAATAGAACAGAAATTCATAAGAAAAAGGAAAAATAGTTTTAGAGAAATGCAATGATAGATATTTGGTAACTGACTTCTTTATTTCTTTATTTATTTATTTATTTATATTTTTAGAGGTTTTTGCCATAGGGTGTGTGCGCTCGCCAGAAAGCGCGAGACAGAGAGATATCCCCCCCCAGGGGGGACGGCCACACCGCAATCTCTTCTCTTCCATTTTCCTCTCGGGATCTTAGGCATGCACACACACCGGGTCCGGGACTTGAACCACGGCTGACTAAGTGGGAGTCCAGTGACATAACCATTATGCCAACTGCTGGTCTCTTCATTTATTTTTCATCCTGGAAAATCAATCATTATTCAGTTTTGAAATGTCACTATTTTAGATGAAGATTTTATTTTTACAGTGAAAACAAGTATTTTCACAGGACTGCCCCTTCCAAAGCAAAAGCTCTTCTCTAGATCTTTTTTTGTGGAGGTAATTTTGAATATGACACATACACATATACACATACACACACACATATACATATGCATGTGAAGATATAAACTGAAGTGCAATTTATTCAAATATAATGTGGAAGACATAAGGAAATTGAGTTGGTATCATAATCATTGTAATAATCTTTTTGTTTATTCATAGTTCAAAATACGATAGGCTTGGAGGCATGATAAACATGTAATCCTTTTCCTAACATTAGTTAGTATTTTGGCACTTCTTTGATTGTATAGTTTTATTCTATACATTTGGTATCCCAGTAGGATATTCCTTTCTAAAACAACCTTCTTTACTTTCTACAGTTGAATGTATACTTTTAAGATAAGTATAGAATGTCTCAATGCCTTAAATAACAGTTTAGTGTTTTTAAAGTGAACATCTACTCATACTCTACTTTTAAATTTTAATAATAGTTAGCTGATTATTTTAGTGCTACTCTGATTGGAAAACCACATTCATATCATTCTTTAATTTATGGGAGCTATTTATCTATTGTGTATGTTTTTCATTTAAAAGTATGTTTCATTTAAAAGTCAAAAACTGATGAGATGATGAAGACATTAATTATCCTGATTTATAATTACAAATTGTATGATTGTACTAAAAAATCACATTGTACTTAACAAATATATGTAATTACTGTATATCAATTAAAAAATCTGAAATTTAAAAAGCAAAAAAAAAAAAAAAAACTACTGAGAGCCTTTATAAAACTTGGTGAGTCACTCCATATGGCAGAGAAGAACAGTGCACTGTATACAGACCACCCTGCCATGAAACACTGAACCTCTGATACCCACAAAATAACTATGTTTATTTTTAATTAGATAATGATTTTTTATTTAATTTTATTTTATATTACTTTATTTCTTTTATATTGTTGTTAATTTCTTTCTTTCAATCACTACACATCACTTAGCTTGTAAAGTGAATACACTTCTCACCATAAATATCTTAAGAACTTGTTGTTGTTGCTGTTGTTTCTAACATTAATCCTTATACGATATAAAGAGAAGTTTGACATTTTCATTGCCTTCTGCTACATCATGCATGCCTATCTGTATGATCATATGTTCATTTATTTTCTTCCAAACAGTTCATGCCTATCATCATGTTTTTAAAATAATTTAGACAGAAAAATGGATTATAATGGTCTGGAAATGCAACAGCATCAATAGCATAGCATGTCTTCTAATAATTACTGTACTTACTTCAACACTTCAAGCAATCCTGGACAAGTTTAGAATGGCTACATTCACTAGATCACTAGTGAATAGACAATATGTTGGGGTCAGTGATAATGGAGAAGAGCTGAAAGAGAAGCGATGAAGAAAAGGTGGAGAATGGATGAGAGTGTAATGCAGTGTTAGGTGACTCCTATGCTTCCAAGTTGTATTGCAGAGTCCATAGTGAAAAGCATTGCTTTCTTCAAGGATTCTGTTAAACTACCCAACCCTTCCTAAACCAGTTACACTAGACTTTTGTATTTATAAAAATTCCCATTCTCATACATCACATTGCAGAATTTGTCATTATCTGGAGAAAGAAAAACAGGTTGTCCCATGCTGCTTTACCCCACTCCCCCCAAAAAACTTCTCTTTAAACAATGATGGGATCAGCACAATTTCAGCACTTCACTGTAACTGAATCTGATGATTCCTGCTATTTTTGTCAAGAATGCCTGCAAAACAAATTGACTAGAGGACCAAAAAGTTGTCATAAAATTCAATACTCATTACATATGCTTCCTATATTTGGTTGCCCCTAATATTACAAAATTATTTTATAATTATGTGTCAATTATAAATTATATCTTATAAAATATTAAAAATAATTTACTGTATAGTCTTTTTTTAATCCCAAAGGATGTGTATGCATATCAATGGCAAGAGAGAAAACGCTCCTCAATGGATCCTGGTCATGCTGCAATCCTTTTTCCTCTGTTTCTCTATCCTTTCAGGCTTTGGGCATGTGGGCAATTGGAGGGTTTGTAACCATTGTGAGCCATCTGAGTTCCAACTTGCTTGGTTCAGTGCTTAATCACTGCTCTTAGGGGCTGCCCAGACAAATTTTATTCTTATACTATTTAAGAAACCAGTAAAAGTAATTTTATGCTGTGATACACAGTCTTATATTCAAAGCTGACACTTAGGGATTGAAAATCTGGCATTCTCCAAAGTGATGTCAGGGTCACTATTATGTATTAATCTTATTTCTAATAAGAACTTACCATTTTCAGATAGAAAAAGAAAAGAAAAAAGAAAAGAAATAAGGAAACTGTGAATATTTTCACACTTCTACACTCTTCCAGATGAGAAAACTCTAAGAAATTTGTCATATGGAATTCATTCTTCTCTTCTCCTTCTTCATCACAGAAATGATGACTTTTTACATAGGTATTCTTAAAATACATGTTCTGTTCAAAAGATTCTTTTATTCTGAAGCTTATATTTCAATCAATTTATTTCCTATATTAACAATAAACCCTTAAAACTATGAGCTAGTCACGCAATTCTGCTTCTTCCTCAGAATGGGTATGAACATTGCAGTTAAAAAAAATGGAAATATATCTAAAAATTATATTGGACTAATCTTCAATGAGGCTCTTTGAGCTAAATAGATAAAAAATAATCAATCACTTACCTATTAAAAGACTCTCTAAGTTAGTGTCAATTCTGTCCATCCCTTTTTGAAAGCAGCCTTCCCATAGAAAACTGGTGAATTTTTTATTTCTGCATTCCAGAGGGAATGTTTTAACATAAGATATTAGCCTCCAGAGTATATTCTTCAATGTTCCCCTTCCTTTTTTTAAACCTTATTTATTTATTTTAACCAGAGAGAGACAGGGAGGGAAAGTAAGAAAGCAAGGCACCTGGTCCAGGACTTGAACTGTAGTTGGCCATGTGGGAGTCCAGCACCTTTAATTAGCACACCACTTGCCAACCCTAAAATTTCCCTTCGTTTCCTCATGAGAAAATCTTAGATGCTGTAGTAAATTTAACTTTTAGTTTGACTATCAAGCCTGTGAAAATAGCAAGTTAATCCTCTTCATATTCAGCAACCAATACAAACAAAATGGGGGTGTTAGGTGCTCAGACCCACCAAGGACACCAGGAGAAAAAGGGAAAAATCATAATGGATGATGGAGAGGATGACAGAGGATACACACACACACACACAAACAGTATCATTGGGCAAACAGCAGATGCCGGAATGGTTATGTCACCACAAGTTGACCATATTAATTCTTCGACTTTCATTTTTATGTGTGTCTTATCTTACTTAAAACCAGGGTGTAAGACACTCAAAATTATACATGATGAATTAATAAAATTGAAGATTCTTTTTAAAAATGGAATACAAATGTTATAAAGTACATAAAACAATTTGTTTAATATTTTTGGGAACCAGCAGTTAGCGTAATGGCTATGTCGCTTGACTCCCACGTAGTCGACCGCGGTTCGTGTCCCGGACCCAGTGGCTTAAAACTCACGCCGGGCACGTGTGCATGTGTGCCCAAGATCCCGAGAGGAGAATGGAGGAGAAGGGATTGCGGCGTGACCATCCCCCCTGGGGGGTGATTTCTCGCTTTCTGTCTCTATGTCTCTCTCTGTCTGTCTGGCGAGCGCACGCGCCCTACAGTGAAAATCTCTCAAAAAAAAATATTTTTGTAATCTATACCTCAGATAAGAGACTGATAATCAGAATGCACAGGGCGCTCAAGCAACTTGCCTGAAAAAAATGATTAACCCAGTTAAAAGATAGGAAATGAGCTTAATAAATAACTTTCTAAGGAAGACAAACCAAAAGCCAAAAAGCATGTGAAAAAAAGCTCAATATCCCTCATCGTAAGTGAGACACAGATCAAAACACCAGTAAGATACCACATAACTTCAGACAAAATGTCAGAGATTAAAAACAACAAATCATAAGTGCTGACAGGGATGTGGTGAGGGGAACTTTCCCAACTATTGGTAGGAATGTAAATTAGTCCAGCCACTGTGGAAAACAATATGGAGGGTCTTCAAAGACCTACAAATTGACCTACCATATGATCCAGCAATTTACTCCTGAGTATCCAAAGGAAAAGAGAACACACTGTCAGAAAAGTGCTTGGACCTCTATGTTTATTGCAGTATTTATCACAATTGCTAAGACAAGGAACCAACCAAAATGTCCACAAACAGTTGAATGGATTGGAAAAGTGTGGCACAAACACCCTATGGTATATTACTCAGCCATAAAATGCAACAAGACGTTGACATCTGATAGAAAACAGACAAATATGGAAGATTTATTGCTGAGTGAAGCAAGCCAGGCTATGAAAGAGAAACATTGTGTGTGTCCACTTACCATATAGGACTGCCTACACTCTATGGTGGAAACTGAAAGATGAGAGAACATAAAAGCATTAGAAATGGTTATAGATACTGGGGACAGTGTGGGAAGAGAATGGGAGAAAGGGAAGAGTATATAGAAAGAAAATAAGGAGGAAAATAGAATAGACTTATGAGACGTAGAAATGGAGTATTGTTTGTTGATGATAAGGTATTTTTGGTCCTTGACTAGACTGGTGTGAGGTGTGTTCATATTGAATAAATTCAACTTGCAAGGTAAATTATGTATAGTGATTAAATGTATAAATTAAAATAGTTATGTATAGTGATTAAATGTATAAAGTAAATTAAAATAAAAAATAAAATTTTTTAAAAGATATTTATCATGACAGATGGGAGTGGTGATTAAGACACTGGGTTCCTCTGTGGTTGGAGTCCTGTACCCAGTGGCTTGAAAAAGTTATGTATAGTGATTAAATGTATAAAGTAAATTAAAATAAAAAATAAAATTTTTTAAAAGATATTTATCATGACAGATGGGAGTGGTGATTAAGACACTGGGTTCCTCTGTGGTTGGAGTCCTGTACCCAGTGGCTTGAAAAAAAAGCCCCACAGCTCTGTGTTTGGAGTCTTGTACCCAGTGGCTTGAAAAACATGCCCAGCATGTGTGCATACATGCCTAAAATCCTGAGAAGGAAAAGGGGGAGAAGAGAGAAGATAATTCTGGTGTGGCCATTAACCCTTGGGGGAGATTTTTCACTTTCTGTCTCTTATTTCTCTCTGGCTAGTACAAACACCCTCTGGCAAAATTCTAAAAAAAAAAAAAAAAGATGTTTATCAAAAGTATTTTTAAAAAAGTATTATTCTATTAAGTTGATAGGTGAAAAAATATCCACCTAGTACTTTAATTTGAATGTATGTAACCGTCAGTGGAACTGAGCATCCTCATACTTTTTACTTACTAAAGGTTTGTTAAAATAATTTCTTTGCCCAATGTTCTTTTGTGTTATGCTTTTATTAAGAATGATTTTTAAAATTCATTAATCTTTCAAAAATATATATTTGTCTGATATAGGTATTTAAAATTCATCTTAACATTTTGACCATTATCTTCTGCTTTTACTGGATTATAATTTAGCATATATATGTGATAAATTAAAAAGTTTTTTTTTTATATTTGACATATTCAAATAAATATTCCTCTTTTATATTTACCTTGTCATTGTTCAAGTCAGGGACTAAGATACTAAAGAATACACATAACAAAAATTCCATTGGAGTATTAAGTTATGACTTGGAGAATCTATAGCTAATTTCCTGAATCCCTGATGCTTACATGTCAACCTGAAATTTGAAAAAATTTTATCATTTATGTCAATTATTATCCTTATTTTTTCTTTCATTTTATTCTCTAGATCTCTTTGTGATTTATGAAAACATGCTAAAAAAACTCAGAAAAATAATTGAAGAGAGGAAACCATAGCTTTGAGTAACATTATATAATGAAAACATACATAGTTTAATCAAAGAGGTTGAATTCAGAACAGAAAGAACTAGAAAATTTTGAGAGCTAAATTAAAAGGTAATAATATAGTCAAGGTAAGGGATTAAACTAATTCTTACGTTTTACTGACCTGACTGGCGTGCTGTTTCTTGTCAACGTTTTATATTTATTATTTCTCTCTTTCTTTCACTATGTGTGTGGTTATGTGTTTGTACTTAAGTTTTGTTAAAGATGTTACTGTAAAATGTTATTAAAGCCTTTATTAATAAACAATTACTAGTGGAGTTCTAAATATTTACTAAGTAGATTTATTATAATAAGACTACCTGGAACAGCAGGTAGTGTACAGGTTAAGGCAGCTGGATCTCACATGGATGACTCTTTATATTTTGTTTGTTTGAGTATTTGAGAGATTTTTGCTATGGGGCACATGCGCTGGCTATATCGACAGAAAGGAAAAGAGAGAGGGAACGTGAGAAATCACTCCACAGTGGGATGGCCACACAGCAATCACTTCTCCATTCTCCTCTCAGGATTTTGAGCACACATACCCACATGTTGCTGGTGACTTTGAAGCCCAAGATTCAGGACTCCAAATGAGGTCAAGTACATGGCAGTCCAGTAACATAAACATTACACCTTCTGCTGGTCCCACAACTCTGTTGTTTGAATCCTGATCTAGGCAGCTTAAAAATAAGGATGAGTGCTTATATGTGCAGGTCCAAAATTCTGAGAGGAGAATAGAAGAAAAGGGATTATGATGTGACCATTACTCCTGGGAATTATTTCTTGCTTTCTCTCTATTTATCTACCTATCTGTCTCTGGCAAGGGCACACTCACTATAGAAAAAAACAAAAACAAAACAACAACAAAAAAACACTACCTAGTTCAAATCATGTAAAAGTATAATGAAGAAGTCATGCATAAGTTTTCACTATTTTTCTAAAATTCTGTCATAATATCAATAAATCTTCAAGAAAACAAATTAAACATATTTTAGATCA
>NW_006160077.1:130661-146087 GCF_000334495.1 Tupaia belangeri chinensis | reverse complement strand
CCCTACATTGTTTACCTTATTTGAAGAATAATTTGCTTTTTAATTATACTTTTTTATTTAATTTTTTATTTCAATTTATTTTATTCATTCAATCACATAAAATCTTAACTTGTAAAGTGAATATTATAATATATGTACATTTCTCACCAGTCCAGTTAACAATAATATCAAGTTATCTTCAATAGATAACAATTCATTTGTCTGATAAATGACTTGCCTCTCTCCTTTATGTCCTTCCTCAGACTCTACTCTTTCTCCCACCTTCTTCCCAAACTGTATCTGGTTTTTAGAAACATTTACTATGTTTCTCTATCTTTTAGTCATTCAGTTTCAGCCACAGAGGGCAGACACTCAGTATATATTAAGTGGAGACATGCAATGTCTCTCCTTTATGGCCTGGCTTGCTTCACTCAGTAGTAAATCTTCCAAGTTCACCCATTTTTCTCAAAAGCCAGGGTTTTCTTTTTTATGCCTGAGTAGTATTCCATAGAGTATATGTGCCACAATTTTTAATTCATTCATCTGTTCGTGGGCATTTGGGTTGGCTTCATGTCTTACTGATTGGCAATAATACCGCAATAAATATTGATGTGTAAACACTTTTTTGATTAAGAATTCTTCTGTCCTTTGAGTAGATATTAAGGAGTAAGATTGCTGGACGATATGGTAGTTTTATTTGTAGATCTTTGAGGAATCTCCACATTGTTTTCCACAGTGGCTGAACCAATTTACATTCCCACCAGCAGTGAAGGAGAGGTCCCCTTTCCCCACACTCCACTTTCACTTTCTTTTTTCTTTTAATCTTAGTCGTTCTGAGTGGGGTTAGGTGTATCTCATTGTGATTTTGATGTGCATCTCCTGTAACGAGGGATGTTGAGAATTTTTTTCATATGCCTTTTGGCTATATTTATGTCTTCCTTACAGAGTGTTTTTGTTTTTTTTTTTAAACTCATTCTCCCATTTTCTAATAGGGTTGATCTCATCTTTATTTTCTTTTTCCCCAGGACAGCTGCTTGAGTTATTTGTGTATTCTGGCTGTCAGTCCCTTTTCTGATGCATAGTGTACAAAATTGTTTTCCAATTCTGAGGGCTGTTGATTCACACTAATTACTATGTCTTTTGCCATTCAGAAACTTCTTAATCTGTTGTAATCCCACTCATCTATTGTTGGGATTATTGACTGTGCTTTGAGGATCTTATTTAAGAAGTCTTTGCCTACCCTAATATCTCTGAGAATTTCCCCAGTGTTTTCCAGCATCAGTTTCATAGTTTGAGGTCTTAGGTTTAGACCTTCGGTCCACTTTGAGTTGATTTTTGTGAATGGTGAGAGGTAGGGGTTCAGATTCATTTTTCTGCAGGTGGATACCTAGTTTTTCCAGCTCCATTTGCTAAAGAAGCTTTCCTTTTCCCAATGGAATGACTGGTATTCTTTGTCAAAAACCAGTTTGATGTATATTTGGGAGTTTAATTCTGGTGACTCTATTTTGTTTCATTGGTCCACCTATCTGTTTCTGTACCAATACCATGCTGTTTTAATTACCACAGCTTTGTAGTATATTTTTGGGTTAGAGAGTGAGGTGCCATCCGCTTCACTTTTCTTGTGTAGGATTGCTTTTGCAATACGAGGTCTCTCATGAAACAGACAAATTGTATGATTGTATTTTCTAGGTTTGTGATGAATGTCTCTGGCACTTTGATTGGGATTGCATTAAATATGTAAATTAATTTGAGTAGAATTGTCATTTTCAATATATTAGTTCTTCCAATTCAGGAACATGGGATGTCCTTCTACTTTTTTGTGTCATTTTCAATTTCTTTTTTTAGCTTCTCATAGTTTTCCTTGTGGAGGTCTTTAACTTCTTTGGTTAGATTTATTCCTAAGTATCTTATACTTTTTGTAGCTATGGTAAATGAAATTACTTTTCCAAGTTCTAGCTCAGTCTGCCTGTTCTTTGTATATAGAAATGCTATATATTTCTGTATGCTGATTTTGTATCCCGCAACTTTACTCTATTTATGTATTACTTTCAGAATTTTTTTTCATGGATATCATTGTGTCTTCTATGTATACAATCATGTCATCTACAAGTAGAGATAGTTTCAACTCATCTTTTCCTATTTGAATGCCTTTTATTTTATTATTGTTTCTGATTGCTTTGGCAAGGACTTCCAGTACTATATTGAAAAGATGTGGAGAAAGTTGGCACCCTTGTTTTGTATCAGTTTTTAGTGGAAAAGCTTTCAGCTTTTCTCCATTCAGGATGATGTTAGCTATGGGTTTTTCATAGATAGCTTTTATCATGTTAAGAAATGACCCTTCTTGGGACCAGCAGTTAGCATAATGGCTATGTCACTGGACTCCCACGTAGTCGACCGTGGTTCGAGTCCCAGACCTGGTGGCTTAAACTCACACCAGGCGCGTGTGTGTGCGTGCCCAAGATCCCGAGAGGAGAATGGAGGAGAAGGGATTGTGATGTGGGGTGATTTCTTGCTTTCTGTCTCTCTGTCTCTCTCTGTCTGTCTGGTGAGCGCTTGCGCCCTATAGCAAAACAAACAAACAAACAAAAAAACAACAACAAAAAAAACTCTCCAAGAAAAAAAAAATGACCCTTCTATACTGATCTTGCTGAAAGTCTTGAGCATGAAGGGATGCTGGATCTTATCAAATGCTTTTTCTGCATTAATTGATATGATCATATGGTTTTTATCTTTCTTTCTATTAATATGGTCTATTAAATTTATGGTTTTATGTAAATTGAATCAATCTGGCATCCCTGGGATAAAGCCTATCAGGTTGTGATGTATAATATAATTTATATGTTGTTGGATACAATTTGGTAAGTATCTTGTTGAGAATTTTTGTGTCTATATTCTTCAGAGATATTTGTCTGTAGTTCTCCTTCCTTGTCCTGTTCTTATCTTTTTTAAGGATAAGGACATTGGAGGCTTCATCGAATGAATGTGGGAGAATTTCATCCTTTTATAACTTTAGAATTAACTTGAGCAGAATGGGGGTTAACTCATCTTTGAATGTTTTGTAGAATTCAGAGGTGAAGCCCTCAGGACCAGGGCTTTTCTTTGTTGGGAGTTTATTTATTACTGATTCAATCTCGTGGCTTGTTATGGGCCTATTCGGACTTTCTATACACTCCTGGCTCAATCTTGGTAGATTATATTTGTCTGGAATTTGTTCATCTCATCCAGAATTTCTTGTTTCTTGGCATATAGTTGTTTATAGTATCTTCTCATGATGTTTTATATTTCTGTTATGTCTGTTATATTGCCGCTTCATTGCCGCTTCATTGCAAATTTGATTTACCTGGTTCCTTTCTCTCTTCTGAATAAGTCTGATTAGTGGTGTATCAATTTTGTTTATATTTTCAAAGAACCAGCTTTTACTTTCTTTTATTTTCTGTGTAGTTTGTTTATTTTCTATTTCATTTATTCCTACTTGGATTATCATTATTTCCTTTCTCCTGGAGGTTTTTTATTTCTTTTCCTATTCTCTCAGGCATGATGTTAGGTGATCTGTTTACCTTCTTCCATCTTCTTCTTCTGTGCACTAATTGCTATGAATTTTCCTATTATGACTGCTTTTGCAGTATCCCCAAGATTATAGATACTCATATTCGCATTGTCATTGGATTCCATGAATTTTTTTTCAGTGTTCATTTCTTTAGTAGTTGTGAAATTATTCAGGAGTAGGTTCTTTAGTTTACATGTATTTGTGTATTTTTGAGTATTTGTCTGGAAAATAAAATCAAGTTTATTTCCATCATGGTCAGAGAAGATGCTGGATATAGTTTCTATGCCTTTGAATCTTTAGAGACTTACATTATGCCCTATCATGTGGTCAATCTTTGAAAAGGTTCCATGTCAGGGGTGAAAAAAAGTGTATCTTGAGGTTTGGGGGCAGAAAGTTCTATAGGTGTATGTTAAGTCCATTTGATTTATCGTATCATTTAGGTCTTTATCCCTTTACTTATTTTTGTCTGTCCAGAGGAGATGGTGGGGTGAGGCCTCCAGGAATTAATGTGTTGTGTTCTATCATTTCTTTTAGATCTAACAGTCTTTCCTTCATGTACATGTGTTAGGTGCATGGATATTTATTAGTGCTATATCTTCTTGATGGATTAACCAATTTACTACAATATAGTGCCCTTCTTTGTCTCTTTGAACAGTTTTTATTTTAAAGCCTATTTTGTCAGAAATTAGTATTGTGACTCCAGCTTTTTGATTCCCATTGTCATGGAATACTTTTTTTCCCAATCCTTCACTTTTATTCTATGTGTGTCTTTATCCATGAGATGTGTTTCTTGTAGGCAACAGACAGAGGGTTTCTGTTTTTGTTTTTCTTTGTTTGTTTTTTAAATCCATTCACCCAGTCTGTGTCTCTTCATAGGAGAATTTAATCTATTAACATTCAATGTTATTATTGATATTTCCAGACTTGTCCTTCTTTAAGGTGGCCATTGTCTTGATTGTCTTTCATTCCCTCATTTCTGGCTGTTCATTCTTAGTTTTCCTGGAACAGGGCTCTCTTCAGTTTCTTGAAGGCTGGTCAGGTGTTGGCAAATTCTTTCAGGTTTTGTTTGAGAAGATTTTAATCATTTTTTCCCATATGAAGGATAATCTTGTTGGATATAATAATCTCAGTTCAAACTGCTTCTCTCTTAACACTTTCAATATGTCTTCGCATTCTTTCCTTGCTTGCATTGTTTCTGTTGAAAGGTCCAATGTTATCCTGATGGGATGACCTTTGTAAAGCACTTCTTGTTTATCTCTTGCTAATTTTAGTATCTTGTCTTTATCTGTGGTCTTGGCCAGTCTGGCTAAGATGTGTCTTGGGGAAATCTTGGGTTGATTCTATTTAGAGTCCTTTGTATTTCTTGGGTCTGAATGTGTGAGTGCATCTCTAGACTTGGGAAGTTTTCTTCCAGGATTTCATGAAATAGATTTTTCATGCCCTTATTAGTTTCTTCACCTTATGGGATACCAATTATTTAGATCTTTGGACATTGAATGGAATCTAGTATTTCTCGCATATTATCATTTGTTGTTGTTGTTGTTGTTGTTATTTTCTCTATCTTTTTGGGTGTGTTTTTTTTTTCTTCCCCCTGGGTCAGATATTTTATCTTCTATGTCAGAGATTCAATCTTCAGCATGGTCTAGACTTTTAATACTTTTGAGAGAGTTTTTGATTTCCTGTATTACAGACTTCATCTCTAATAATTCCATCCAATAGTTTATTACAATGTCTATTACTTCTTTCATATCACGGAAGGACTTCCTAATTTCCTGTAGTTCTTTGTCTCATTTTTGTTCCAACTCACAGAGTTTTGTCATCATGAATGTCCTAAATTCTTTGTCTGATATTTTGGTAACTTCTGTTTTTTCAAGAGATGGAGGGGAGTTAGTTGGTTCTTTTGATGGAGACATCTTTCCTGTTTTATTCAGTCCTGAAGCTCTCCTTCTAGTTCTGGCCATTGGGAGATGTATTCACTTTTAGATATCTTTTTGGAGAATGTTTCTTCAACTGGGAACAAGAGTACTTTCCTTTTGCTGTGGACTGATGTGTGCCAAAGTCTCTCTTCTGCTGTGTTTAGCCATGTGTTCTCTACAGAAGGAGTTTTCTATTCAGGTTTCTAAAGAGCAGTTTTTTTTTTTTTTTCTTTATTGCAAATGGTTCAGTAAAAGGGAGTATCCCAAGAACTTTCACAATACCAGGGTATTTGAAAACTGTGATTCTAGATCTGTCTAGTCCCTCTTTCTGATGTGGGGGTGGGCTTTAGGGTTGGAGGAGCTGGGCTGGGACCAGAGCTGGAGCTAGGTGTCAGGAACAGTCACTGGCCCTGCCTCAGTGTCCAGGAGACTGAAGATGGAACTGCCTAATTACTTTCTTATTTTTATTTTACTATTTTCATGTGCAATTTGGTAAATTTATCAAATAATTAATATAAATTATACTAATCATTTTAAAAATACAGCAAATTGTAGTTGATAAATGAAAAGTCAGTTTCATGACTGAGAATAAATCTTATTTCATTTTTTAACCTTTATTATTTTTTCTCCTTTGTAAATGAACTATTTCTAACCTGTGGTTTCTATACATTGACAAAAAATAATGCATTAAAAATAACACTAACTGATTTTTTATTATTTGGATTGACACAAGTTCCTGTGAGGCAAAAAACAAAAATGAGGCTTTTAATTTTAATTTTTTATGTGGAAACTATGGTGGGAAATATGCACATTATTGTAACTATCAAAATCAGTTGGGGGACCAGCAGTTGGTGTAATGTCTATTTCGCTGGACTCCCATGTAGTTGACTGCAATTCGAGTCCCAGACCTGGTAGCTTAAACTCATGCCAGGTGTGCATGAGTGCATGCCCAAGATTCCAAGAGGAAAAGGAGGAGAAGGGATTGAAGCATGGCTATCAACCCTGGTGGGTGATTCTCACTTTCTGTCTCTCTGTCTCTGTCTTTCTGTGAGGCAAGTGCACATGCTCTATAGCAAAAACCTCTCAAAAACAAACAAACAAACAAACAAAAAACTGTCAGACACTTGGAGCCACATGTACTTCTTCCTATTTTGTTTGTGCTTTGTTGATTCCTATTTCTCAACTTCTACAGGCCTAGATTGATAACAGATGCTCTCTCTAAAAAGAAAATCATACCCTACAATGAATGAATGAATGAATGACATAATTCTTTACACTGCATTTATTTGGCTGCATTCAGACCTTTGTCCTTATTCTCATGGGCATTGATCGCTATGTGACCATCTGCAAGCCTTGGATGGATGTTACCCATCCATCATGCAGAGGTATTTCTGTGTCATCTTGACTCTTTTTACCTGGATAGGATTTATCATACATTTTATAGCTATGACTATTCTGGCCATACCTTTATGCAAACTCAATTTGATTGATCGTTATTGCTACTATTTCCAGTCATTGTTGAAATTTGCCTGCATGGACACTTACATGATCAAACAGCTGCTGGTGTCTAACAGTGGGGCAATTTGTTCAAGCAGTTTTATAATTTCGATGACTTCATATTTTGTCATCTTGGACTCGTTGTGAAATCACAGTGTAGAAAGGAAGAAAAAAAGTCTCTTTATTTCCACCTCTCACATCATCGTAGTCATCTTATTGACTGGGCCATGCATATTCATACACATCCTCCAACCACATTCCCCATGAACAAGTTGGTGGTAGTATTTATACCATGGGAACAGTCTTTCTAAAACCAACTCATCTACATACTAAGAAATGCTGAAGTAAAAAAATGCCATGAGAAAGTTGTAGCATATCCAGATTACTAAAGAAAGCCAAGAATAAGTTGAGGGCCTGGCCTGATTAATTTTTTACTCTTCATTCATCTAGAGAAATGCCAATATCAAATATGACAGTGCCTGAATATCATAGAAATAACCGATTATGGTATATAAGTTTATGTGTTTTTGTTTTTTTTCTAACTTACAGGCACAGTGAATGTCTAGGCACTGTCTTCGTGTCAAAGCTAGATAGAGTGTAGATCAAATCAAATGATTATGGAACAACAGTCTTTTACTTCAGAGTAGCTTCCTTTCTAGCCATGCTGTACTTGAAGGATAAGCCCACCTACCAATATGCACTCTAATCTAACATATATTATTTCCTTACCTTTTCTCTGTGCTGCTGACCACAATCTGGTAGCTTTCCTGAAATCTTTAGGCTGAGTCTCTTCCTGAGAGCTCAATTTTGACATCCCTGACTGTCAATTACACCTCACAATTCTGTCTACACTCTGCTTTGATAAAGAAGAAAGACATTAACAAATGCAGCTGTTTCGACTTGTGAGTGTCCATAGATAAAGTTCAGCTAATTCTCCATGGTATTAAATTCCTCCTGTAACACCTCTCCAATAATCAACTTCCTCCTCAACACTTTTAGGGTAAAGAAACTAACTCAGTATATCAAAACTGCCCATTTAATTTCATCACTTTTTTTATATTTGAAAATTTCATATTTTTGAGTGAAAGACTTTTTCTGTATAATGATATCCTAAACTAATTGTTCTTATATTTTCAGCTGTTATGATAACCTACATATTGATTTTGAGATTTTTCTTCTTTATTTTCATATAGTAATTGCATGTATGTGTGGTGTCACAATATGCTATTTTCTTATAGGAATATGTTTAATGATTAAATTGGGGTGATTAGCATATTCATCATCTCAACGATTTTTTTTCTTTTTTTTGCTATAGGTTACATGTCCTTCTCAGGGAGACAGAGAGAGGAAGAGATACAAATATTGAGAATTCATCCCTCCAGAGAAATCTGGCTTTGTCGCCATCCCCTCTACCCAATCTCCTCTTTGAATTTTAGGATGCACTGAGATGAGCCCTGCGTGAGTTTCAAGTTACCAGGTCCAGGACTCAAACTACAATCAACCCAGTGGGAGTTCAGCACCTTAACAACCACATCACCTATAGACCCTGTCATCATCTCAATCATTTGTCACTATTTTGTGTTTGGAACATTTAAAATTTTCCTTTAAGTGGTTCTGAGATATACAGAAATTTGTTGTTAATTGTGTGCTCCCAACTTCATTTTATAACACTAGAAATTCTTCCTTTTTATTTATAATTTTGTTTCCATTGCTTCACATCCCTCTATTGCACACCTTCCTCAACTTTTTCAACCTGCAGTGGTCATCCCTCCTCTCTATGAGGTTCTTCATGTGTATCACAGTCTTGAGATACCCAGCTATTATTTATGTGTTTATTATATTGGAGCTGCAACAACAAAACTCTAAGAGGCATAAAAGGAAAATAATGGATGTCAGTAAAACTATGTTACAACTTTTAAATATAGTATAGATACAGCACATTTTCTGATACCGAAGTGCACAAAGTTAGGACATGAAAATTAAAATAAGATATCACTATACCCTTATTTAAAAAAACCAAATTCAAAACATTGACAAGACTAAATGTTGGTGAGGCTGTTGAACAACAGGAATCCTTATTCATTGATAGTGAGAATGTAAAACAATACACTTTTTTTATTTTTCACTATTTCTTTCTCTTTTTTTTTTGGAGAGGGTTTTTGATATCGTGTGCACTCGCCAGACAGACAATGAGAGACAGAGAGACAGAAAGCGAGAAATCACCAACCAGGGGGGATGGTCATGCCACAATCTTTTCTCCTCCATTCTCCTCTCAGGATCTTGGGCACGCACGCACACACACCCGGCGTGAGTTTAAGCCACCAGGTCTGGGACTCGAACCACGGTCAACTACATGGGAGTCCAGCAACACAGCTATTACACTAACTGCTAGTTTCCTAAATTTGATTTTTTTAAATTTTTTTTTTGCAATAGCATGCATGAGCTTGCCAGAGTGAAACAGAAAGTGAGATGGGGAAAGTGAGAAATAACCCCTTACTGGGTGGATGACCAGAGTCACAATTCCTTCTCCATTTTCCTCTGGTGATTTTGGGCAAGTATTTACATGAGTCTGGCATGTTTTTCAAGCTCCCAGGTGCAGGACTAAAACTGCACAGTTGGCCTTGTGGCGTCTAGTCACTTTAACCACAACTCCACTGGCTGGTCCTGCTTTTTTTTTTTTTTAATTTTTTTTATTTTAATGTAAGCTATAAAAAATATAATTCACACATTGAGCAGACGTGGTCATGATCCTGGCTGAGACAGGGGATGGATTGCCCCATGAAGACCCTGTTCAGGATGTCTCTCTCTGACCCCCCAAAAACATATAAACAAAATTTTTGCAAAAAGTGTAAACCTTTTTATATTTAAAAATCCTTAAAAGTATTTGAATAAATTTCCAAGATAATATCTTATATCTAATAACTGATATTAAGGACTCTGTTTACAAGTTGTTCTTTTTCAAGGTTTATTGTTTTTCTGAACTAATACATCTTACATTGGGTCACTGAAAAGTCAGGACTTATTTTTACATAGAAAAACATAGAAAACTACATGACTTTACCAACTAGTCAATAATTTTAAAAATGTGAGAAAATAGATTTGTAACAGATCAAACAGGATGTTGCATATTTAGGATGTGCAAAATATTAGCAGTCTCTTAAATAAGACCCTCAAAGCACAGACGATAATCCCCAAAATAGACAAGTGGGATTACATTATACTAAGAAGTTTCTGCATGGCAAAAGACACAGTAACTAGTGTGAATTGACAGTCCTCAGAATGGGAAAATATTTTTGTAAACTATGCATCAGATAAGGGACTGATAACCAGAATTCACAAGAAACTCAAGCATCTGTTCCGAAAAAAGATGATCAATGCTATTAAATGATGGGAGAAGGAGTTGAAAAAATCCACTCTCTAAAGATGACATAGGAATAGCTAAAGGCATATGAAAAAATGCTTAACATCCCTCATTGTAAGGGAAATGCAGATCAAAACAACGAGATACCACCTAACCCCAGTCAGAATGACTAAGATGAAACAAAACAAAAGATGATAAGTGCTGGTGAGGTGTGGTGTAAGAGGAACTCTCTTACACTTCTGGTGGGAATGTAAATTGGTCCAGACACTGTGGAGAACAACTTGGAGATTCCTCAAAAATCTACAAATAGAATTGCCATATGATTCAGCAATTGCATTCCTTTGTATCTACCCAAAGGACAGATAAATACTTAATCGGTACTTAATAAGTACTTACACATCGATGTTTATTGTGGCACTTTTCACATTTGCTAAGTCATAAAAACAACTCAAATGCCCATGAACAGATGAATGGATAGAAAAACTAAGGCACATATACTCTATGGAATACTATTCAGCCATAAAAAAACAACACAACGCTGACTTTTGACAGGAAGTGGATGAATACGGAAGATTTACTGCTGAGTGAAGCAAGCCAAGCTATGATGGAGAGGCATTGTATGTCCCCACTTAATGGAGTGTTCTTACTCTATGACTGAAACTAATTGACTAAAGGATATAGAAACACAGTATATAAATGCAAATACTAGATATAGTGTGTGTGAAAGAGGAGAGTCTGAGGAAGGACATTTAGAAGAAAAATAGGGAGGCAAAGCATTAATGTCACAAAGAAATATGGTATTATCTGTTGCAGATATTTTATAGTTTTATCAACTGGACTAGGGAGAAATGTTCATGTGTTGAAATATTCATTTTGTAAGCCAAATAATAATGTGATTGAATGTATAAAAGTAAATGAAATTTTAAAAAAAAGGCATTGTCTAGTCAGCAAGTGGTGTGGAGGTTGAGGTGGTAGACTCATGTGATTGATCATGGGTCAAGGCCTGGAGCTGATGGCTTGCTTTCTTGCTTTCCTTCTGTCTCTCTCTCTTGTTAAATCAAAAAATAATAATAATAAAGAAAATTAAATAAATGAAAAATATTCTCTAAACCTTCATATTCAATTATTCAAGTGTATTAATAAATAGAAAAACCTCTATTTACAGTATCTTACATGTTCATTTCCATTTTAGAATATGTAACTGTGGCATATACTACATTTACAAAATTTCTTTTTTGAGGTTATTTTATATAAATGTTTCTAATGACTATCACTTTCTTAAGAGTGATAAAATAAGTCAAAATAAAATGTCATTTTAAAGATATTTACTTTGTCTTACTTAAATAATGATGTCTAAGCTTAATCTTCTGTATCTATTAATTGATCATTCTTAATTTAATGGAAGCTAAAACACAGGATAAGGTCCTATTTTCACCAAGGAAAATTTGACTAATGAAGTATGAATTATGTGACACACATGAAAGTTATGGCCTTATGAGAAAGAGTTCTCATATCTGTGTTAGTAAACTTTAATGTGCATATTAATCGCCCAGGGATCTTATTAAAATGCAGATTCTTAGTAGATCTGACGTAGGGCCTGAGATTACTCATATAAAAAATCTCTGAGTTGATGCTCAAATGGCATCTCCTTGTTTTCTCCATTGTATTGTCTTTCATTTGTTAAATAACAATTGACTGTATTTATCTGGATCATTTGAGGCCTCTATTTTCTGTTCCACTTGATCACCTTGTCTATTTTTTTTTTTTTTGAGAGAGGTTTTTGCTATAGGTCATGTGAGCTTGCCAGAAAGACAGAGACAGAGAGACAGAAAGTGAGAAACCACCCCCCAGGGGGATGATGACGCCACAATCCCTTCTCCTCCATTCACCTCTTGGGATCTTGGGCACGCACACACACGTGCCTGGCGTGAGTTTAAGCCACTGGGTCCAGGACTCGAACCACGGTTGACTATATGGGAGTCCAGTGACATAGCCATTATGCTAACTGCTGGTCCTGATCACTTTGTCTATTTTTCAGCAACAGACTCTTCCTGTAAACTTATATCAAGTCTTGAAGTTGGTTATTGTCAGTCCTCTGACTTTGTTCTTTGTTTCAGTATTGTGTTGGCTATTCTGAGTCTTATGTAAACTTCAGCACCGGATTGTTGATATCCACAAAATACCTTCCTAGTTTGGGAATCAGCATTTAGTGTAATGGCTATGTCGCTGGACTCTCACGTAGTTGACTGTGGTTCCCATCCCGGACCTGGTGGCTTAAAACTCACGCTGGGCGTGTGTGCGTGCATGCCCAAGATCCCGAGAAGAGAATGGAGAAGGGATTGTGGCGTGGCCATCCACCCTCGGGGGTGATTTCTCGCTTTCTATATCTCTGTCTCTCTCTGTCTGTCTGGCGAGCGCACGTGCCCTATAGCAAAAACCTCTCCAAAAAAAAAAAAAAAGAAAAAGAAAAATTAAAAAATAACTTCTTAGTTTTTATTAGGTTTCATTTAATCTACAGATTAGTTTAAGAAGATGTGGCATCTTACCGATTGGAACATGTCCTCATTTATTTAGTTTTTTGAAATCTTTCATAAGGGCTTTGTTCTTTTCTTTTTAAAATTTTTATTATCATTATTATTTTTAAATTTGCTACAGGGTGCATACAATAGCCAGAGAGAGACAGAAAGGGTGAGAGAAAGAGGAGAAAGTGAGAAAGCAGTCCTCTAGGGAGGATGGCCATGCTGCAACATCTTGATCTTCACTTTCCTCTAGGGATTTTGGGCATGAACACACACACACACACACACACACACACACACACACACACACACTTGCTAACACTCCTTTGTTTTTTTGTTTATTTGTTTTGTTTGTTTTAGCATAGCCTTTCTGACTCAGGTGAAGTAATACTCATTGTGGTTTTGCTTTGCATTTCCCTTATGAATAAGATGTCCGGTATGTTTTTCAAGCTGCTTGCTCCTGAAATCTTAACCGCACAGCTCTGTGGGATCCAGCCACCTTAACCATCATGCCATCTCACTGGACCAGTTTTGTTCTTTTCTTTAAACAGATATTGTACATATTTTGTTAGATTTATACATACCTCATTTTTTAGTACTAATGTAAATGGAATTATTTTATTTTATTTTGTAATTACTTATTTACATTTAACTTTTATAAATACTGTGGTATATGATATATTTTTTCAAAGCATGTGTTTGGTGTGTGATAATCAAATAAAAAATATTACCACATATATCATTTTCAACAATGACCCTTACATTCTTGTGTCTGTTAAGCCCTTTTGTCCTGAGCCTCTCTTATCTACTCCTCATTATGCATCCCCTTGCTCACACAGTCTCTGATATCAACAATTGTCCTCCTTACTATCATGTCTTTAAATTTTTCCATTTATGCCATAGAGTGCAGACACTCGGTATACACTGAACAGAGACATACAATGCTTGTCTTTCATGGTCTGGTTTATTTCACTTAGCATTAATTCTTCTATATTGTTTATTGTTCCACTTTGTATTAAATGATAGAGGTTTTTTTTTTTGTTTGTTTTGTTTTTTGGTTTTTGTTTTTTTTTTGAGTTGTACTTGAGAGTGTATATGTGCCACATTTAAAATAATTCAGTCAACAGTTGTTGGGAATTGAGGTTGATTCCATGTATTAGCAATTATGAATAATGCTGCAATAAACATGGTTTTGCACATGTCTTTCTGATAGTGTTTTTCTATCTTTTGCATGAACACCAAGGAATGAAATTGGTGAGTTGTATGGTAGTAATATTTGTAGATTTTTGAGGTATCTCCATATTGTTTCCCATAATGGCTTTACTAGTATACATGCTCATCAGCATTACAGAATGTTTTTCTTTCTGCCACAACCTTGCTAGCACTCATTTTTTGTTTATTTGTTTGTTTGTTTTGTTTGTTTTATCATAGCCATTCTAACTCAGGTGAATTAATACTCATTGTAGTTTTGTTTTGCATTTCCCTTATGAATAAGACACATTGCAATATTCAGTAAAAGGTTCTGACCATTGATTATTTTCTTTGCTTTAGGATGAATACTTTTCTTCCTTGACTGGCCTCATGGCCTGGTCATTAAGGGAGCTGAATCCCACACGGCTGACTTCAGAGGTTTTGTTTTGTTTTGTTTTGTTTTGTTTTGTTTCCTTTCTTTCTTTTTGACTTCAATTTTGAATCACAGTCCCAGTGTATTGAAAAACCCCTCAGGGCACATATGTATGCATGCCTCAAATTCAGACAGGATGGAGAGATGTAGGAGAAGGTGTTGTGGTATCAACTTACCTCATGGGGTGGTGGTGGTGGTGTGGTGGTTTCTTCATCTTTCTTTTTTCTGTTTGACTCTGTCTGGCAAGTGCACATATCCTCTGACAAATTAAAAAGAAAATTCAGAGTTTTCTTCATATGTCTCTGAACCATGTGTTTCCTCTTAGCCACTCTCATTCTTCTGTGACTAATGACTAGTTTTGGGACAAATATTTCTAGTAACACTCTAGATTTGGGTCCTCAGATTTGGCAAATGGGACAGAGAAAAAACGGGCCCTGAGAGGTCAATGTTGATTTTGAAGGTTGCTGGAGGCAGGGGTGTTCAGAGAACTAGTCTTAGGACGAGATGAAGAATGCAACAGACCCCATAGGCTGTCAGGATGGGTCTGAGATGAAGAATGCAGCAGACCCCATAGGCTGTCAGGATGGATCCCTCTCTATGACACCAGCAACCTGTGTGTGGTCAGGCCTGTCTGTGAGCAGAGTGAGCTTCAGGGGCATGTCCAATAACTTTCTACTTGCATTTCTGCTCTTCCTTTTCCCACAATGCCAGAGCTAATCCACAGGACAGGAAAAGAGGCCAGTTCCTTCACATCAGTGTTTCTCAACCTTGGCAATATTGACATTTTGAGCTGGGTCATTCTTTGTTGTGAAGGACTGTCCTGTGTATTGTAAAATGTTCAGAAGCATCTATTTCTACAGACCAGATGCCAATAACACTTCCTCCTCCAGTTTTGGCAACCAAAAATATCTCCAACATTGCCAAATGTCCCCTGGGGAGCCACAATCACTCCTGGTTGAGAGCCACTGCTATAATTTCTTTTT